>NW_023615119.1:0-40001 GCF_013339695.2 Rhipicephalus sanguineus | reverse complement strand
AGAAAGATACAATTTGGTGCTGTACCTGATGCGCTGAGATGTCAGATGTTCACTGGTTCGTTCACTGTGCAGAAATTTAAACATTGAAATAGGCACCGTATACATATAATTTACAAACTTAGTCATAAAAAGAAACCACCATATAGTATCATCATCATCAGCCTGTCTACGCCCACTGCAGGGCAAAGGCCTCTCCCATGTTCCGCCAATCAACTCGGTCCTGTGCTTTCTGCTGCCACGTAATACCTGCAAGCTTCTTAATCTCATCTACCCACCTAATTTTCTGTCTCCCCCTCACGCGTTTGCCATCTCTTGGAATCCAGTCAGCTACCCTTAATGACCACCGGTTATCCTGCCGACGTGCTACGTGCCCGGCCCATATCCATTTGTCTTCTTGATTTCAACTATGATGTCCTTAACCCCCGTTTGTTCCCTGACCCACTCTGCTCTCTTCCTGTCTCTTAAGGTTACACCTATCATTTTCCTTTCCATCGCTCGCTGCGTCGTCCTCAATTTAAGTTGAACCCTCTTTGTAAGTCTCCAGGTTTCTGCTCCGTAGGTAAGTACCGGTAAGATGCAGCTGTTATATACCTTCCTCTTGAGGGATAGTGGTAGATTAACATTCATGATTTGATAATGCTTGCCGAATGAGCCCCAACCCATCTTTATTCTCCTAGTTATTTCACTCTCATGGTTCGGCTCCGCGGTTACTACCTGTCCTAAGTAGACGTACTCCTTTACAACTTCCAGTGTCTCGCCACCTATCGCAAAGCGCTGTTCTCTGCCAAGATTGTTGCACATTACTTTAGTTTTATGCATATTAATTTTCAGACCTACTCTTCTACTTTCCTTATCCAGTTCAGTAATCATGAGCTGCAATTCGTCTCCCGCGTTACTCATCAATGCAATGTCATCGATCACTCCAATGTTATTCACCGCGTGTTTTCAGGAGGTTTTCAGGGCCCTAGATTGGGAAGAGTTAGGGATAAGAGTTAATGGAGAGTATCTCAGTAACCTACGATTCGCTGACCATATAGTATAACACCACTTATTTTCCTTTTATGGTGCCGCCTGTGGGCGAAAGTGGCGCTTTCCAATTACCATTTACGTGCCTGTATTCCACGAAAGGGTCTCTTGGAACGCTATTAAAGCCGAAGGCCTTAAATGGCGCGGCTTCTGCGAGTATAATAAAAACTAAAGAATAACATGCGACCTACTAAATTCAGCCTCCATTCTGCGCAAACTATACCAAGTTAGCTTCCCCAATCTGAGCCATAGCCTAATCATCGTTCATGGCATCGCCTGTTATTGTTTCGATCGCAGTGCGCTAGGGACCTGTACGACCGCGTCCAGTCAAATATCACAGATCACCTGCGCATCAGAGACGTCGGTGAGCTGGGACCTGCGTTGCGAAACCTGTCTTCGCTTCACCGGCTGAACGGCAACATCGTCAAGAACCTCGAAGCTTTGCAAAACAGCTTCCAGAGGCTGCGCCTGCCACCTTCCGGTGGCGCGTCAGGCATCGAACCCTTGCAGCGAAATTAAAGAAATAGTGACAGTCAACAAACCGCGTTTTTCATTTTTTCATCTTAATGTCCGCTCTCTTTCAAACAAAGATGATGAGATTGAAACAATGCTCGACACATTTGGGGTACCATTTGATGTACTAATGTTTACAGAAACCTGGTATACAGAACAGTCCGCTACCTTTCATCTTCCTGGATACCAGTCATTTTATCGCAGTCGTAGTGAGAAGAAGGGAGGTGGCGTCGGTATACTTATAAAGGAATCCATTGAATGCGAAATCGTTGACGAATTTACCACCACAACTCATGATTATGAGATCCTCAGCTTGCGAAGTGGGAAGACAGTCTTCTCTGTCTGTTACAGACCACCTTCGGGAAACGCACAGCTCTATTTTTTATTTATTGATAGCTTTCTTCGCTATGGTAATGCAAATAACCTAGAGATAATTTTAGGAGGAGATGTCAATGTGAACTTGCTGGTTTCAACGAGCATCTCAAATGAGTTTCAGACAACCATATCAGCAAATGGATTCGTAAGTCCTATAACAAGGCCAACGAGAGTCACATCTACAGGGGATTCCTTGTTGGGCATATTTATAACAAACATAAATAGTGACCTAATTTTTGGAGATGTTATTATCACTGACATCTCTGACCATTTTGGTATATTCATGCTAGTACGTAAAAATTGCGGGACATCTAAAATACCAAAAGAACAGCATTTCACCCAATTAATCACGCAAAGACAACTTAAGCAATTCCGCAGCTCCATCGTTCAGCAGACATGGCAAAGTACTTACGAATCAAACCATAGTGATATAGCATACAACAACTTTATAGATACCTTTAAGACTATATATCATATATGTTTTCCGTTGAAGAAAGTACGCAAACCGCGCAAGGCCCGGAAACCCTGGGTGAACCATGACATATTACAAATGATAAGGCACAAGAATCAATTATATGCCCGTTTCGTTAAAACAAGGAATCCTGAAGGACTTCAAGAGTTTAAAGCATACCGTAATAAACTTAACTCTAAGCTAAAGACGGCAAAAGACACGTATTATAGTAATATATTTTCGGGGGACTGTCTAAACAAATCAGACGTGTTATGGAAGAAACTGGGACGGCTCCTGAATCCCAACAATACCTCTACATCTTTGCACAGTATAGAGCTTGCAGGCGAAGAACTTTCCGGCACAGAAATGGTAAACGCGTTTAATTGCTTCTTTATTGAACAAGGCCGAGCGAGCAATGTTGATGCTAGCTCTATTCGTACTGACACAAGTTTATTGAACTGTAGCACCGTAAATTCGCTGTTTTTACAACCTACCGATTGTGAAGAGGTTTTTTCGTGTATCAACTCTATTAAAAATGGAAAATCAATAGATTCTACCGGAATTCAAATTACGCCCGTAAAGCACGTGCTCGACTTAATTTGCCCAGTAATAACTTACATTTACAACCTTATTCTGAGTAGTGGTGTATTCCCTAGAGGTATGCAAGAAGCTCGTGTTGTACCAGTATTTAAGGGCGGAAATAAGAAAGTTATAAATAACTATCGTCCAATCTCGATCTTGCCAGTATTATCAAAAGGTATCGAAAAAATAGTGTACATTAGAATTTCCTCGTATCTCACTAGCCAAAAATTGCTAAATGATTTCCAACATGGTTTCATGAAGCACAGGTCTACTGAAACTGCCCTGCTGGCTCAGAAAGAAACAATTTTGCAGGCCTTCAGTGCCGGGCAGTACGCTGTAGGCATATACATTGACTTCTCAAAGGCCTTTGACACGATAAGCCATTCTATTCTCCTTTACAAGCTCAAACAGTATGGAATACGTGGAATAGCAAACGATCTACTGAAATCGTACCTTAGCCAAAGAACGCAATATATTGATGTAAACAATCACAGATCATCCCTACTGTCAATACTTGCAGGAGTACCACAAGGCAGCATTTTAGGGCCGCTGCTTTTCACAATTTATGTGAATGACATTGTATTCTGCTACGAGGATGCCCAATTTATTTCATATGCCGATGACACGTCCGTTTTCATTACGGGCATATCAACAGCTGATATTGAGCGCAAGGCCAACTGTGCGCTTGCAAAAATTAAAGAGTGGGCTGACACAAATAGCCTTAAAATAAACACAAAAAAAACAAAAGTCGTCCTATACGCGCCCAAAGGCAAAATTATTCCAAGATTAAATAATATAAACATGGAAAATGACACCATAGAGGTTGTTGACAGCGTTAAAATCCTGGGTGTTTTCTTTTCAAATAATTTAACTTGGAACAAACATATAGACTACCTGTGTTCTAAAGTTGCTTCTGCAGTTGGTGCAGTAACTAGACTACGAAACATACTTCCGGAAAAGATCAAAATTTTACTTTACAACTCATTGGTACTTTCCCTGCTTCAGTATTGCCACCTTGTATGGGGTACCACAGGCATTACCAACATGACCAAATTACATCGATTACAAAAGAAAGCTATAAGAAGTATTGCAAATTTACCTTATGATGAGCACACGAAAGAGTGGTTTTTACAGTATAATATTCTCCCAGTGCATCAACTATATAACAATAGATTGTTACTTTGTTATAAATCATCAGTTAGGCACAATGACACATATATAGCTGACCTCGCAAACCTGCATCCAAATACATGCATACAGCGTACAAGAAACAAAGAATTATGGCATATACCCACCCCACGAGCTAACTATTATAAAGAGTCTTTATCTTATGCCCTTCCGCATTTACTAAATAGGTTACATCATGAATCATTTGACCTGTTTTCTTGCTCAAGAAATGAAATTAGTTTTTTCTTATCGAAAATTGCTTAATGAAGTGTACGGATATTACATGCACTGGTGCGTTGTTGTTAACTGTGTATTATGAAAATATTACTATATTCTGTTCTGTAATTCAAGTGTCCATTTATGTATGTTTGAGTTTTTCTTTTTACTTTGTAATTGTGTTATTTCTACAGTGTCACTTCATATTTTCGTTAGAGCACATTGTGTAATCTTTTCTTCTGCATTGAAATGTACCCTTTACTGAATTTCCGAAAAAACAGTATTGTAAACAGTGCGCTATGCACAATGTATACACCATGTATCCACCCTCATGCTGTGCCATGCCAAGAAACAAGGAGGCAGGGACCACTGTCAAGCCGTAATCGCGGCTTTTAGTCCCGCCTCCTTCTCTTTCAAAGGAAAGAAAAATAAATTTTGATTGATTGATTGATTGATTGAACACTGCAGTCGGCCAGCGAAGCCTTCCGCAACATGTCCAAGTCGGTGACGTCGGGCGCCGCTCTGCAGACAGTGGTGCATAACTTCAACCGAACGTTGCAAACATTCAACAGCATCGCCACGGCAGGCGTGAATGCCATGACGCCCACGGCCAATCAGCTCGTGCATCGCTTCCAGGTTGGTGACACGAATGTTGTAATGCTGATCGGAGAGGTCATACGGATTTACTGGCCGAAAGAAACACTTGCAGATACGATATATCATAAACATCATAACATGATCACAAAGTGCGTGCATGTATGGGAATTGTTTCTGTATAACTTTTTGTTATGCGCTCACTATATGCGCCCGACGTCAGCAGTAATTTCTAGTTTGCAGAAATATGGGTATATATGGCAGATGTAACAAGCCTTGCAATCAAGCAAAATTTTAGCGAACGTCTTATAAAGAACTCTCTGCCATATGCAGCGTAGGGCCTGCTAACTAGGACCAATTTAATTTAAAAAAAAGTGCAACGAGGTACGAAGATGCGATCAATGGCATTGTATAGGCTCGTGCATACTGGCAAGCTTGTTTACTTATCACCGCTTAGATAAGTAGCCAATATAAATTACTTAAACATTTAATTACTGCCATAATTGCGGCGATTCCTAGATGAAATTCTGTGTTGCATTCTCAAAAACTAGCGCCCAAAAGATGACGCGGCCCGCTACATGATTCCTGATTACTTTTCCTGCGTTTCGAGCTTGTAGGTGCAAAAGGCGATGAGACATGGAGACGAGTGCTTCGAGAGCTAGCTTCTAAACTTCGCAACAGCGAACGCTGCTGTCTCGCGTGCGCAACAGCAGCGCTCGCTCGCTTCGCGTCTTTGCCTTTTACGTGACAAATTGAAAACGCATAAACAAGCGTGTTATAAGTATTAACGAGGATGGATATACAAGAACTTACCTGAGAGTTACGCACTCGCATGATCCTTAGCATATAGCTATATAGCTATAGCTGCGGACGCAAAGCAGCGTGATGTAGTCGCTGCAGCTCGGATACATACGGGCAAACTAGAAAGATTAGTGCTATTTAGCTTCAACAATTAGGTAGCACTTATTGCATTTTGCTTATTTCGAGCGAACAATGACGCTTTATTGCTTGCCGTTGTGCATTTATATATACTTGTGATGTATGGTTTCATACTTGCATTCCTCTTCCAAGCAAATTACCACTGTGGTATCATCTCACATTAATTAGATTCCTTTATCGCTTTCTCTTGCCGCACAAGTAATGTCAATATATTCAACGCTTCGATGAAAGTATTAGTCGTCAGGCAATCAGCTGCTTTCGTTAGCATAATTTGTGCATACGTACCTCACTATGGAAAAATTGGGGCTGAATTCAGCAGACTTCTTTTTCATAAATGCTCTTTTTTTTTCTCGCGTTAGTTTGCCGGCTTCGCTGCCCAGCATTGTGATCGGCTTAAATATTGTCTTGCGAACATTATTAGCTTAACCCGTTTTTGTGAATACGGGCCTGGTGCATAGTATAGGGTACGAAGAAAGTGAATGCAAAATAAGAGGCGCACTACACTGGAAAGGAAGGCGATAGCTAAGGTTGCTAAGTCTTGGAACATTGGCTCTGTCGGTCTCTTCAAGCCTTCGTCTTTCTTTGAGCTCCTGCCACGCGTAGATTCCTGTTTTAGGGTTGATATAATCGACTTAAAGGGGTGGTGCCACCAAATTTGTGGCTTGCGCGTTCTTTGCTGTAAGCGTTTCCTATAGCTCAAGGAAGCATGATGCACGCACCAAGATTAATGTATTCTCGCTAAATAATTTAATATCGCCTTTTGATGTGGACAACTTTCGGTTTCGGTTTCTGGGCGCTGAGGTTGGGCAGTGACCTAGAAGTGTAGGAGGCGTGGTCACGTGACAACACAAGGCTCTGACGCACTTAGCCAGGAAGCGATCGAAACTCGGCGAGTGATGTAGCAACCGATGCATTGCCGGTACTATAGTGAACTAGAATATATTCTAGTTCACTACCGTCGGTACGTACGTTGCGGAAGTGGCGGAGGTCCGGAGGTCACTCACATTACTGCAGCAGATATGGTGTGACGTCACTACAACTATCGTTGCCAATCCTACAGATCTACGTCAGTGTTGGCGCGCTAGCGATGGGTTTCGATCGGGAGAATGGGCATTTAGGTACACTTTGGAAGTGAATTAAAATATATTCTAAACGTTTGCTGTGTCCGACCCTTCCTGTGGAATGTCTTTGCATACAGAGGAAACCCACAACAGGCTTGTTATAGCCTCGAAATTTGATGGCACCGCCCCTTTAATGGCTTCCCCTGGTCACACGCAGGAAGACTTGAAGAACATCCAAAACGTCACCCGGTCGTTGCCCAGGACTGACGTGGCGCGGCTCACGGAGCAGACGAGGGGCAACCTGACCTTGCTGGTGCGCAACCTGACCGGCGCTCTGCCTGTGCTCATGCGAAGGATGGCCACACAGGGAGCCGAGAGCACGCGGCCACTGAGGGAATTTGTGACCGCGCTATCAGACAATCTCAGGAATGCCTCGTTGGCTCTCTCAAACAGTGGAAACCCGAGTGGAAACTCCACTGGCAGCACCCTCCCAACGGCCAGTCACGACCTCCTGCAGGCGTACGACGGCTTCCAGTTGGCCGTCAACAACGGAATGCTCGCGATGTCCGACTTGGTGCGCGGATCGCTGAAGCTCGTCAACCCGGCCAACTGGCACGTTGGCCGCGTCGGGCTTGGCGCCGGAGATGGACAAACGCCACAAGCTGGCATCAACAAGTTCATCGGGCAGCTCTTCAGGAGGAGAGGCTAGGCGTGTGTAGCATAGTTTCAGGTGTTTACATTTTTTTCTCACGTGACGTAGGTGGGGACCACGAATTGCGAAGTCGAAGCCAGCTGCCATGCCCGGAATCATCAAGTTCATTCGCCAGCTTCGTCAGACAGAAGCTGACTTTGTGTTCGTACAGTTAATCTGTAGCCATTTCATCGGGAAGACACGTGTCGGTATACAGGGAGACGTAAACGCAACGATGTAGGCACCTAAACGCTGCCGTTGGGAAGAACTTGGGTGCGTGCGTTCCTTCTGGAGCTTTTGTGACAGGATGTACAGTGCTAACATTATCGACGGAGTATGTTCTTGTCGCTTGAGAGCGCACTTTTCGTTGCTTTTTTTTATTTTATTATGTAAGTGAGGATTCTAATGAAAATTAATTGGGGACCAGAAATAAGGCGCCGAGGCATTTGAAAGATGCCTTTGTCAACGAACGTTTGTACGATATGTGAATACTCTCGAAACGAGTCTCCTCACGGTAGGTGCGGGCTCGACACCTGATAAAAGGCCATAATATCAGACAATTATTTGAGGGAACTGCACTCGTTACCATAATAACATAAGCGTATGGGCGGCGCTGCCAGTCACGATACATTTGTTTAGTTTTATGCAATAACTCCACAACACTAGAACGTCTTGCCTTATGGACATTTCTAAGACTAATTTTGGCCTCCAAGGCCCAGAAAAACCAACATGTGCTTTTGTTACATGCAGCGCACTGGTGTACAACGCTTCATTTTGAATATACACATATATGTAAATAAACACTGAAGCACATAAACTATGCTCATATATGTAGGCGTATCTTCACGCAGACGGGATTCATTTATGAGGTAAGTTTAGTCCAGTTCTGTATACATTTTGTCCCAGGGCGGATGAAGTTGCGTCCGCACGCCTTCTGTTGCTCGCCTGTTCTTTTAGCAGTCTGCATATGCCAATAAGCGTGCTGAAGTGCGTCACACGAGGCGCATTATCCTAAGATTTTTCTGTTCTCGCGACGTTACGAAACATAGTAACACTATATAAATAATAATAATAATAATAATAATAATAATAATAATAATAATAATAATAATAATAATAATAATAATAATAATAATAATAATAATAATAATAATAATAATAATAATAATAATCAATCAATCAATCAATCAATCATTTATTTAACGTGCCCAGGAACAACCGTGAGGTCTTTGTGCAGGCGCACGCAAAAAAAAAAACAATAAAAATCAACAATACAATACAGACAGTCTTCAGAAATAAAAAGAGCAAAAGCACGTAGACAAAGAGAAATGAACACAAAAGCGGAGGAGTAAAATAAGACAATATGAGAAATATTGAAGGAAAATAAAAAAATTAGATTGCACATATACAACTATGCGGAAAGACGGAGAAGGGAAGACTTTGTACATTGTGCCATACTATGTCAAAACAGTGCAAAGCTCGGATAAAAACAATGATTGTGGACTATGAAAAACGTCAAGATCAAGAAAATTAATATTATAAAGACTTTGTATTCTGTGAACGGTAGAGTGTTGGAAGAAGCAGGCGGGTACATAAAACGGTCTGTTCTCTCTGGTTAACTTACGCGGAATTCGAAAATTAACACAATTGAGAAGTACGGGGCAGGATATGATACCGTGGACTAGCTTGTAGAGAAATAAGAGATCAGAACGATCTCGTCGGCAGTGAAGTGATGGCAGTGATAATGATTCAGCAGTATTTGAACGAGATCCAGAGTCATTTTTAGCAAAGCGATGGTTATATATGCTGAGGAATTTTTTCTGGACTCGTTCAATGGTGTTACCGCTGGATTGAGCAATGCCATTCCATATCACGGACGCATACTCAAGTTGCGGAAGACATATTGCCGTGTACAATTTGTGTAGGGCCATGGGAGACCTGAATTCTCGAGATATTCTACAAACACATCCGAGAGAACGAAGGCCCCGCATAGCAGCACGCTTAACGTGAGAAGAAAAGTTTAACGCGCTGTCAACAACAACACCAAGATCACTGATTTCATAAACCTTGCATAACGGCACAGAATTGACAAAGTATTGAAATGACACGCTAGATGTTTTGCGAGTGATAGACATGAATTTTGTCTTTGAGGTATTTAGAGAAAGGTTATTGCCGTTGCACCATTCGGAAAAAGAACACAAATCTGACTGCAGCAAGCGACAGTCGTTAACTGAATGAATTTCCTTAAATATCTTGATGTCATCGGCATACAAGAGGAAAGAAGAATTACGAATGGCAAAAGAAACATCATTAACGTAAATTAAAAATAGGAGTGGGCCTAATACCGACCCTTGAGGGACCCCACTAGTCACTTTATACAAAGAAGAGGTTTGGCCATTTACGGCAACATAACAAGATCTATTGAGCAGATAGCTGTGCAAGAGATTCACAATCGACAAGTCAACGTCAAAGTTCGCAAGTTTAACCATAATCAGTGTGTGGCTGACTACGTCAAAAGCCTTGCTCAGGTCACAGTAGATTACGTCAACCTGTCCTCTCTGAGAAATAGGTGTGGAGATCTGCGTCATGAAACTAGCAAGATTTGTGGTAGTTGAGCGGCCAGCAAGGAAACCATGTTGATTTGGAATCAATCAGTTTTTCACACAAAAAGACAATATTTTGTGAAGAGCCAGTTCGAAGATCTTTGATGTGGCACATAGTAGAGAAATCGGTCGATAATTAGAAACATCTGTCCCAGAGCCCGACTTAAATACTGGGAAAACACGAGCAGTTTTCCACATGCTAGGAAATGTGGAAGTGTCCAGGCAGTTATTAAATATCGTAGTCAGTACTGGGACAAATATAGTACCATATGCTTTTAGTATGGCGGAGGGGATGCCATCTGGGCCACATGATAAGGATGGTTTTAAGCGCTTAATGCATTCGCTGATAAGATTTTCATCCAGCGACAAAGCACTGGATGAGCTAACTGCCTTGGGCTGTTGTCTGATATCAGTGCTGGAGTCTGAGGCCTTATAAACGGATGAGAAATGTGTGGCAAAACAGTCAGCGACGGCATGCACTTCTACCCCATTTGAGTCTAGTAGTCTGAAGGACTCTCCGCTTTTGCTAGACCGTTTACGTACATACTTCCAAAACTCAGCCGGCCTGTCAGAGGCGCTTTTTTCTAAGAATTCAATGTACGAACTATGATCCCGTTTATATAGGCGTTTAGAGAGAGTTCGAAAAAAGCTGAACTCTTCCTTCCACTCGCTGGATGGAGAACATTTAGATTTCCTGTGTGCGTGATCTTTATGCTTCAGTGCACTGATAAGTTCAGATGAGAACCAGTGGGGATATTTACGTTGGTGAGGTGTATACTGGGGAATAAAATTAACCATGCTGCTCAGTACAATCTCCGTAAACCGATCAACCTGGTCATCAACATTAGGTTTGTAATAATATAATAATAATAATAATAATAATAATAATAACAATAATAATAATAGTTGGGGTTTAACATCCCAAAACCATGATATTATTATGAGGGACGCCGTAGTCGAGCGCTCCGGAAATTTCGACCACCTGGGGCTCTTTAATGTGCACCTAAATCGACGACGAGCTTCAAACATTTTCGCCTCCATCGAAAATGCGGCTGCCGCGGCCGGGATTCGCTACCGCGACCTTCGAGTTACCAGTCGAGCACCATAACAACTACAACCAAATGGCGGGTATAACACTAAATAAGGCCATCACTCTAAAAACTTAACAGAGTACCGGTCACTCTCTTTGGGGGAGTATTTTCTTGTCCCATATTTAACTCCCTCTTCTAGAGTAAATCAACTCTTTGTGAGGCAGAGTATAGCAATGCACGCAGACTGGGTTATAATACTCCACCTCAACAGAGAAATAGAACTCTTGCTGAAACAGAGCAGCAGGACCCCTACGAAGGGAGTAGTAGTACACCTCCAGAAAGAATAGCAGAACTCTTTCAAGAATAGCAGCATTACTCTTCTAAGAGTTGTGATACTCTCCCGCAAGTAGTAGGAGGGCTCCTCCACAGGAGTACTGGTACTCTTCCAAGGAGAGTAGTGCTCTCTCGCAGGAGTACTTACATTCCTACGAGAACAGTACGAGAATTCGTGAACACAGGGTGTCGCGGGAGCCGACGTTTCGACAAGCGGACTTGTGTTCTTCAAGGCTGCAACCTTGAAGGGGACAAGTCCGCTTTTCGAAACGTCGGCTGCATAGCGACACCCCGTGTTCGCGAATTCTCATCTTTTCAAGCTTTCACCTTCCCCTGAACTTCTGCCTTTTACGAGAACAGTAGTAGTACTCTTCTTCAAAGTCTGATAATACAGTTTTGCTTGAGCACTAGTATTCTTTCAACGAGAGTAGTGATACTCCTCCAGATGAGTATTGTGATCTTTTTTAGGAGAGTAGTGATGCCCTTCCACCAGAGCACTGGTACTCTTCCAAGAGAGTGTGCAGTACCATTCCTTGAGAGCACACGTACGACAGGAAAAGACTTCCTTCCCACATGAGTTCCAGCATTGCTTTAGAGTTCTAATGCTCCCGAACACTTGTATCACTGCACCTAAACAACTTATGAATCCTCCCAAACGCGCCATTCATAACAAGATAATGGCAGTGTCGCAGCCCTGAAGCAAAGAATCACGCTAATTTCCCTGCAAGATCTCCTTAACAGGGAAGTTCCAGCAAACCATCTTTGCTGGGGTTGCGATTTACTTTATGGTAGCAGGGTTGCTAACATTAAAGAGTTTCTCCACGAAAGTTAAATTTTTTACTAGGGACAGAATTTCAATCGTGGCTCTGATAAAGAAATATCTTGATACTTGAATATGGCATATCCATGTGCTAAGCTTCCATGAATTGTGTGCAGGTGACGTCATTAAAAGTTGTTTAGCTAGAGCAAAATAAAAATATTTCCAACTTTCTATTGAAGAATATACACGATAAAAAAAGAAATCAAAATGTGCTTCTAGCCCAATAAAAGCAACAAGATAGACAGATTACGCTTTCGTGTGCGCCAAAGAAACGAAGTTGGAAACGTTTTGATAGGTGTGATGATGATCAATGTTAAAGGGACCGTGACTAAAGGCAAATAACATTTCATGTAAGGGTGAAATGTCAAGGCTTGAGAATGTCTACGACAACAATACTGTACACACCAGCACTTTAGTAATCAAGAAGTAAAGCCGAAACAAATGCCAGTGCGCTATATTCTAAGAGATCGAACGGGCCCTCACCAAAAATCTTGACATGTCCTTTCCAGCGTCACAACAAACAAATGCCGTGCTCTTTACTAGATACATGTGTGCTTGATCAAGAGTTGTCATCGCCCGCTGTCCCCTTGATGCCGCCTCATCGATACTGATCAGGAGAAGGATTATAACTGCGCTTTACTCATGCCACAAGAGCATATGGACATTCCACTCTTTCTGAGGAAAAGTGGAGTGTAAAGCACATTTCGCTCTCTCTTTTCACACAAAGTGAACAGTGCATTTCATTCCATCCGTTGTTTTGCGAGAGTAAAAAAAAAAAAAGAAAACGCCCTGAACAGTAACCGGGTACATTTACTTCTGCGATACGCTCCCCAGTTTTAGAGTGATGGCGTCCTTGAAAAGTTATCTGCACAACTGTATTCTGTCGAACTATATAACAGTGTTACATCCGGTATTATTACATAAATAATAGGACTGTGAACGTCTGTTTAAAACTTAACATAGAGGTATTGTGTCAGATGTTACCGTGGCAACCTCAAGAGGTACGCCAGCAGTTTCCTCCATGTGAAGACCAAGTTTTAGATACCTCAGCGTTTCTAAATTATTGCAATATTGTTTAACACTGTCACGTAATACTGTCGTTAGTACGTCAAAGATTTGTTTACACGTCCGATTCCTTCAACAAATTGCCCCGTAATCAGCCAAAGAGCAACACTCCTGTTGGAAGGCAGGGTAGTTATCGTATGAGCTTCTTCTAAACCAGTGCAGTTAAGCAACTGCGTAGCGGCAGTTTTACCGCAAGGACACCTGGTCTGAAGTATTCATTGTACACGAGTATGACATCTGCATAAGAGCCTTTGGCTCCAGTGCGCGCTACCTTACATCGACGTTGCGGGCTTAATTTTTTTTCAGTGACGCGATCTTTAGAAAACGCTTTGCTTTTTGTCTTTCCGCCTCCGCTCACTTCTTCCTCACTTTAGGGTGACAAACTAGATGTCTTTCTTCCTGTAAACTTTAATGTCTATGTCACTTCTATCCTCTTTCTTAACCTCAAATCAAAGAATATGGCGACTAAAACAATACGCATTTCGTTGTGCTATGCACGACATACCACTGCAATGCACTCTATACATTATTGCCCTAATAATAAGTCAGTTCGTCTGTAAATGTACTTCGCCGACTGTAGCAGTACAATACTGGGAAGTGAAGGTCACGATCATGCCGCGGGCAAAACAAACAAGATGACCACAAACAGCACTAGCAACTTGCGGCCGGAACAAAAAAATCACAGCATATCCACGGAGTGAATGATGATGAGTGGGCGAAGCTGCGGAGGTTTATCGGTAAACCGTGAATCTTCCGTGAATTCTGCCCAGTACATCATCACCGACGTGAGATCGGGCGCGTTTATACTAAAGGTTCGATGAGTTATGACGACTTGCAGCTCACGTTAATTTTACATGTACGCTGTGAATTTTCATTGTTTAGAAAACATCTGGCGTCTTTCGTTCACAGCTGGCGTCTTTTCGTTTTGCTTTAGAAACATCTGGCGTTCTTTCGTTTTGCTTTTAGAAAACAACTGGCGTCTTTCGTTGGTTTATTTCACCAATCAACGGCGTTTTGAACAAAATTTTTATTATTTAATCACGCACAGGAGAAATCTCACCAGGCACTACCTTGGAGGTAAACAATCGCTGCTAATGGGAATGAGAGACAGAAGAAGTTGGCTTTCAGCTAACACTTACACTTCTACTTCTACTAACGTTTCCTACTGGAACATGCCAATGGCTGCTAATAGGGAATAAGAGACAGAAGAATTCGGCTTTTAGTTAACGCGCACGCTGCGAATTTTTTATTGTTCAACAACGCACAGGAAAAATCTCCCACCGGCACCACCTTGGAGGTCAAGATCTGGTACTAGCGTTACGAGTTGGTTACGCACAACTACGACTACGAGGGACGAACGGGTGCCGCCTTAAGGAGCTTCGCCCCTAAAAGAGTTAACTTCTGAACAACACTGAATTTAGGGCTTGCATTCATTGCATGAATTCGGCGATAAACCTCGCTCGTATCACTGCATCATTCTAGGCAAGAAATATTGCAGCAAATAACGCGAACATGATAATGCCTATGGCAGGCTTCAGTTACCCGCTAGCGCGCTGAAAACGACCGTTACATTCATTACAATAGGGTTCAGCGAAAATAAGGTAATCCTACAGAAACCACATGTGCTTTCGGTTTTAATTTTTACCGGCACTACAATCGTCATCACGTCCACCAACCAGTGTTGTGGGCATATTTCACGCCAATGGAAGAAGTCCGAACGCAGATCGAAAAATTCTGTTTTAAAAATTTCTACTCGCTTTCCAGAGAAACCGCTGCAAGGTTGGACACTTCAGACGGTACGCTTTCTATTGCGGTAGAAAACAGAAAAGCGATGAAGAACGGTAGACAGTCCCTTTAACGTTTCTAGTGTGTGGGCATCACCTTGCTCTGGTGCAGCAGCTGTAAAATCTTCCTGGCAGCGAGGATGACCAAGCATTTGAAGTGCCATCTTCGTTTCTTGTGAGGCTTTCCTACGCCTGTAAGACTTCTCCTTGACCTTGGGCATTGTGATATACATTTGAGAAAATATGCAAAATTATTAATAAATAAATAAAAAAGATTGGTCGTGCTTTTTGATGTACAACAGGATATCTGCTCCCAGCTGTTCAATGCTGCAACTTGTGAAAAACTTGAACTTGACCCCTAATAGAAAATGGAAACAAAGACCGTGTTACGTCAGTTGTGTTTACTTTGTCTCCGTCTTTTATTGGCCAATAACATATCACAACACGAACAACAAGCTTTCTCAATCACTCCCCAGGGCCACTCTCTGTACCATCAAGCGGCTCCCTAAACACATTAAAATACCCACACCTAAATGGACGCTGCCCTCTCCGATGGCCAGGCCATCATACAGCATGGGTTTGCACGCAGACCATCTACTACACGACGGCATATTGGCCGCAAGATCGAGCGGAGTCGCCACCTGGCGGCTTCTGACTGAACCGCGCCTAGTGTGGATTGCTCGATGCGTCGTCTGCTAGCCACGTTGTGTTTGCATGTGCGCGTACGTCATGCAGGTCCTCAAAAGGCGGTTTGTTCCGTTGCGTTAGTGCAACTTTAACCGCTCATACGTATGCCTAACGCGACATAAAGAAGAATTTGGCCTTGATCGGCTGTATATGTACAGCTATAAGGTCAGTGAGTGCACTTGTCAAGAGTTCTCTGTGTGGTCATCGTATCCTCCGTTCACGAGAATTATATCAGTCTAGGTGCCGCTCTGTGGTTCAAGCGCATTGCAAAGTACACTTGGCGTTGTCCTAAAGATGAGAAGTAATAAATCTCATGTGAATATAGCCTTTGAGCGACTCAGTGGTAAAAAAAGGGCTCTCATGCACTTGCGGGTTGTGGTTAGGTGTATAACTTCAGGACTGTCGTTTATAGGTTACGCGACGAACTTTAGTTGTGTATGGTCCTGGTCCCACTACACAGAAATATTTTTGTCAAGTCACGTCTGACACTTCGGTACTTAAATTGTCCCCTAAAACGAACACAAAATGTAATGTACGGAAATCGCAAAACTGAGTTGCCCTGCGCAATTTTAACATGTGGCGAAATTTATACAAGAACACCCATGTACTTAGATTAAGGTACACGTTAAAGAACCCCAATGGTCAAAATTAATCCAAACGGCGTACTTTATATTTATGTCGTAGCAATTTCACGCGAAGCCACATCTTTTTTGCTTTACATTATCTTAAACGTTTGTGTTGCGTTGTAATAGATTGACGGAAGGCAGCGGACATAATTCGCGTGAAAAAACGTACTTTGTCCCGTGAAATAACCGGGCCTTTGTTCCATTACTGTCGTGCAAGTAATTAATCGAAGAAAGTTCCGTACTGTATAGTTACCTTTGTGAACTGTTACTAGAATAAAAACAAGCGCGTGCGTGTTAAACGCTTCTGCAGCGCTAAAGCGCTGTCAGCCACGTAGCTTTCTTCAGTAAACCTATGAACTGTCCTACATTGGAGAACTGAATAAGAAATGCAGATGAATATTTGAGCACGCAGTGCACGAAGTGCTATTTGAACTCATCGTGCAGGAATACGGGCTTTCTTTTTGTTGGGGGTTATCCAGATGAACAAGAAGTAAATATTTGATTCAGTCGCGCTACAGCAGTGCGTAGTAGGTGGAACACAAGCTGAACATGTACAAATGAATGAATGTCCTACATTGGAGAAAATGTACAAATGAATTAATGTCCTACATTGGAGAAGTATTGGAGAAGTACATTGGAGTAGATGGTAAAAGATCAACGAATCCATGCAAGCAGATTACACTCCACATCGGTGGTGTAGATATTACATCTTCAAACGGACAAATCAGAATTCTCGGGGCACAAATAACATGTACAAATAAAACAAGAAAACGTCATCCATTGCGAAAACGCCGACTGTTGCCGAAGGAGAGCAACCCCGTTCGTTGGCAGAATGCGCTTCTCTCACAAGTAACATTCGGCGAGCTTCGTGCTTTAATTCGGGAGTGAAGAGCGCACATATTACCAGAAAGCTGCAGTCAACGCATTTTGTTTGCCGGAAATCGGGTCAAATCGCTCACAACGAAGCGCTGTTGTGTGCGTTTGTATGCGCGCAGACGACCGCCTATCCACACTGGCGCCGCGACGGTGCTGCCACCTGAAGCCCGATCTCGCGGCGAATAGGTGCCATATTTAGTGCGGTACCCCTGTGCATGCCTTGCTGCCTTGGTGGTTTAGGCAGTTTAGGGGCCTGGCTTTTCCCGCATCGACGGCTTCCGTAACGAAACGACTGTTGTGAGTGCAGACAGTACGGAACGTTCGACTAGCCATATCGTTCGGTTGGCAAACTGTGCTTCGGCTACGAGAGTAAACAAGCATAACAAAGTAAACGCTTTCGCTTGCATAACTGGACCTAGCCGAGCTAAACCGCAGCCATTATTTAAACCAGTGGCGTAGACGGGGGGGGGGGGGCACGGGCCCGGTGTGCCCCCCCCCCCCCCCGCCGAATTTTTTTTTTCAATGGCATACACAGCACAAAATGACACTCGACCACATCTGCCTGCCCTGCACACACTTCAGACCATGGAGGAGCACCCCCCCCCTCGAAAAATATTTCTGCCTACGCCCCTGTTTTAAACGCTTTAGTTTTACGCTGCTGCTTTGTTTTCTTCTGTTCGGGCTATCAGCCACAATGCGAGCTCAACCATCCGCACCATCTCACGGCACTTAAGAATGCGATGACCGACAGAGCTCGTAATTCACGTACGTATACGTACATTCCGCCATACAGACCCATGGCTAAACCAACGGAAGTTTACGAGCACAAACAGGTATTTTCGTCAATGCTTGAGGAATCCAGTGATGCTACCGAGGACTTCTGATTTGCAGCATTTTTTGGAGCAGCAAAATTTCCGTTTTGGAGCACTTTGGAGCAGCAAAATTTTCATCTTGCAGCACTTTGGAGCAGATAATTTTGCATCTGGGAGCACTCTGGAGCAGCGAATTTTACATCCAGGAGTGCACTAGAGAAGCATATTGCAATAACATTCAAGCACCAAAATATTACTATGGGGCTCTTATGAAGGCTAGAAATATTTCGATTGATTGCAAATCTCATGGAAAAAATCATCTCAAGAGGACTCCATACTTCACTCGCTAATGAAAAAATAAGGGCTCATGCAGTTGAGTGTTCTGAATTAACCTCTTCGGCGATTATTTTCGACACTAGCAAATAAACAGAATATCAGATCAATAAAATTGCACTTTATGAAATAACACTCTAAATACATCTATGTGGTTATCAGCAGACATTGTAGACAAACGCCGTGATGTACAGCAGTGCCTCAATGCCAAAGAGCCACACTGTCCCTAATGCATTCCCCTAAGACAACTCCGAGGCGAAAGCCAGGTTCTTTTTCTTCTCGATCGACGGGTTGATCCTCCCCCTCCTTCTCTGCAAGCTATCTGCACCTCACCTGGTTTTGCGCTAGCTCCATGATCGGCGCCCCGATTACGGAAGCAGTGTAAAGCGACGATGTCGTGATGGCGTCATCACGTGACATCACGATATATTATGCCATGATGACGTCACAAGTTTTGACGATCTATGACGTGATGATGACGCCATGATATGATTATTTTTTGCATCAATCGATTGACGCCGCCGACGGTCAATTTTCGTGTCTGATAAAGCATCTGATGCTTTCGCATTAATATTGCGTATTGAACGTTAACAACCTGACCTTACATACCAAACTGTCCTCCACCATGTCACCTCCTTGCCATGCGCGAAACAGCTTCGCTTATCATCCACTTCACAGAGTGAAATGGTTCAACTTTTTTTAAATGTTTATTGTGATAACAATTATAAGGACGCTCTTCGCGGATTTTTGCCGTCGCCATTGCCGTAATTTTCTGTATAAAGACCAAAATAATAACGTCACCACGCGCATTCTAGCCGCGGGTAAAAGCTCGCGAGCGCTGGCGACGAACGCGGCTGAAGCAGAGATTAAGCTAGCAGGCCGTCTGTCTCCGTCGCACGGACAGCGCATGAGATAACATCTTCCCGCGTGCGGGCCTGCCGTCGATTGCTCATCAAACGGAGAGGAAACGCCCCGCCCGTCTTTCGTAAGGAGCATGAAAGGACGCCAGGGGAGCGGGGGTGGAGGGGCGAGGGGACCGCATCGTTCGAAGGGCGCCGTCGCTTGCGCGCGCGCCATCTCGAGGCATCAGGAGACGGATCGTAAACTTGCTGTGCTCTCAACGCTTACATCGTGTTTAGAGAACTCAGAGCAAGAAAACGCTTTGGTTCCTGGAGCGGCCATATTCCCTTAAACCAGTGTTTTGTTGAGTTACGCGAGATCGAATACGAAAGAGTTAGCTACTAGCCTTACTTCGTTTAACAATACAATTTGTTGGTATCGCATTCATTGCTTCGCCCTTAAGCGAAACTGAGTTTTTTTACCCGTCAGCTCTTGACCACCGAAAGCGAGGGGCGGACGTGTAAAATGGGGTAGCCGCTTCACTGTGGGCCGTCAGCGACGGGCCCGCTACTGACAGCTGCGTATTTTCGGCTGCTCCGACCAGGATATATGCTTTTATTAATGAGATGACATTTTTAAAAAGCAAGCAAAAATTCGAATTGGAACCCTAGCACGTGAGCTCGAAAGGGCAGGGCCTTTTAGGGGGTATTTACCGCAGAGTGATTAAACTCGGACGTGCTGGTATAAGCAATTACGAAAAAGCTCTTCCGAATGAAGATCCATGGATAAAGTATATCTGAGGAAAAGTGTGAACGCGTTTCCACCGTTCGCGTGCTCTTTCATGAACGCGAAGCAAGGAAAATTCGATATTGTTCCATATATATACTGCTAGCGATCCCAGATTTCATTCCGCGATGTCCGGAAACAGAAGTGACAGACATTTTAGCAGCACACATGTAGTTATTACTGAACATTGCTTTCCTTACATGCCGTGCGACGCTTGAAACGAGCTATCAGCAGCGTTTCTAGAACAGACGACGTCCGCCGATGAATCGCCGTCGCACTTTCTCGCTACCGAGAGGCCTAGACGTCACGAGCCTCTGCGGAGAGCGCGTTTTGCTGTCGAGCCGACTTGCAGAACAGAAGCTGCGTCGGCACCGTGCATGGCATCGTGGCTTATTCGGGAAGCACGCGCGAGCGCTATTTATTCAGCGGAATAATTCTTGGTCCATGGTTGCGACTTTGGCAGCCCCAAGATCAAGCTGCACATGTTCTGACGCGCCGGCCGTGCGATTGCCGGTGATAGACGCCCCCAAACCCGAGACTTTGGCGCAGTTTGGCGCAATTTTCGTCGATATTATCAGGATGGCGCAGTAAATACAATTTGGCGCACTTTGGCGCAGGAGTGGAATCACTGGGAATCTCTTTAACTTACTCAACAAGGCGGCCACGCACCGGGGAAATGTGGCGAGCAACAGCACAACGACAATTAAGGAGGCAAGCAGAAGAAAACACCGCGAACTAGCTGACTAGCTGAACTAGCTGAACACCGCGAACTAGCTGGCGTGTGTGTAAATGTATTTACATCCATTCACGCACTGTACAGAAAACACTACCGGCCGTGCGCCGCTTTCAATGGTTGCATTCCGTCTCTCAAGCGCCGCCCGGCCGGTCACCGTGCCCGTGTTCCGCGTAAAGCTCACCGGCGTCAGCATTATGCGACCTACGACCTTGTGCACGGTGCAGTTGTGCGAATGACACCCGAACGCGGCCGTAAGTACTGTTAGAAGCGAGCATCGCAAGCAAAACAGAAAATGTGTTTTAATGCGCACAAGCAAGTTCTTATTTGTGGGGCACGAATGTTTCGTCCGAAGCAGGAACACTGCACAACCGTCACTGACCTGCAAAGCGTTCGTCGTGGTTCCGTTCTGTTGGCTCCATTTTGTCATGGTGGCTAAGCCCTAAGCGCTTCAAATACGTACATACGTACTTCATCTGCTTTATCCGCTGCACGTGGATACGCGCTCGTTCCACGCACTGTTGAGGCCCCGTGGCTATCAACAGGATTTGTAAACGTTGCTCGGTACAATAACCACCGGTTGAACACTGCGTAGCGAACAACGCGGCACAAAAGATGGATATCCGTCACGGTTCGGTACGAAATACACGGAAGCGATCAAGCCGCCGCCGCTAAGCTATCTACGCTGCACCACACGGCGCGCCACGTAACCATAGCAACGCCGCCATTGTGCCCAGTGGATATGGCCGCTGTGACGTCATTTCTTCCACACTTTTCTGCCAGCGCGCCGGGGGCACCCTCCTGAGTTCTTTTCTTTCTCCGTGGCTACTCCATTGATATTAACAGTACCATTGTTGCCTGTTATTGAGGTAAATGGAGCGGTGTTTGCCTTTACATTTTCGCATACTTTACAAAAGCAGTGTCGTTGAAGTTTAGATTGTAGAGGACTTGCACGTCAATTTTCTTTTTATTGTGATAGGTTACTAGTTTCATTGGTCCACTCGTTCTTGATAATTGGCCAGATCTCCGTGCTAATTAGTTCTCAGGGTTACTAGACTTCCGTTTGTTTCTTTAATTCAGTAAATGAAATGCCCTGGCATCACTTGAAGAATGTTACGCTGTGAAAATGTTAGCATATGTTAGCATAGCATAGGATTTAACACGACAAACCTAAATTTAGCACAATGTTGCCAAGTTTTACTGCTGCTTATAGTTCAGCGTTGCCAGTGCTTCGCGTCAAATTTGTATGCGCTCTTTGGCATTAGAATTTCTAACTGCCTTCATAAAAATATATTCGTGTCAGTAGTACGAAAAAAAAAGGGGGGGGGGGGAGGTTCTTGTCTGGGGCTTAACTACTTCAGTTT
The DNA here is from genome assembly GCF_013339695.2 of Rhipicephalus sanguineus. Lineage (NCBI taxonomy): Eukaryota > Metazoa > Arthropoda > Arachnida > Ixodida > Ixodidae > Rhipicephalus > Rhipicephalus sanguineus. Next base: position 17,693 of record NW_023615119.1, on the reverse strand, counting down.
TGTTAACAGAGTGGGCGCTGGCGGCGGTAGCGTTATGCCTACCTTTAAGTAGCAGAGTTGCGCATTCGTCTTCCAAACGCCGCTAGCAACCATACGTGGCGAAGAAGCTGACGCTCGGGCCAATTCTTGTATTTCTCGATCGTGCCGCTGCAGCGAACTGGACTGGCACTAGTCATTCACAGTAATGTTAATCACCGGTCTTGCCAAACTTGCCGATCGGTGACCCGGTAGGCATGTCACCTGCAAAAACGGAGCGCGTCTTCGCCGCATAGCTGTGGTTGCTAGCCAGACCTATGCGCAACTCTGCTACCTAAAGGGAGCATATACGCTAACTCTAGCCTGGGGCGTTTGTGTCCCTGTCATCTGGTACAGTTGAGTTCGGCGATCATGCTTTATTTAGAGATTTACTTTCATCTGCTGATCGGAGCGTACGGTGGAGTATATACTCAACGGCAGACGTGCAAGATGATTGGTTGGTTGTTCCCACGGAGGAAAAATTACACCATCTCCCGCTAAAGGGGACCATGAGGCGATGCGAAGCCGGAGCACTTGCACGATCGCGTTCCGTTGGCGTTCGTTGGGCATGCTACCGACCTCGGGCATGCTATCGACCTCGCGTCGTGGAACGCGAAGAGGTACACTACGCGCGTCGTGTCTTCCCTCTAGACTGGCCGGTAATTCTCACAGGGCGAGCGGGGACAGCGCCTCCTCTATCTTTCAGTGCCTCCTCTATCTTTCACTGACCGAACGTTTACTGTGCGCGTGGGCGGGGCGACAAGTGCGCCGCGATCTGTCAGCTGTGGCGTCCCACAAGGCAGCGTCCTCAGCCCGTTTTTGTTTAATCTGGTACTCGCGCCGCTCGTCAAGTGCCTACCAGAAACGGATGTGTTCCCTGTTCGCGCAGTGGTGTACGCTAATGACGCTGCATTGTATGTGCGTGGTCCGACCCGAAAGTGCTCGGTGGTGCGCGCTTGCATGCAGGAGACCCTCCAATGTGTGGCCGCCTTCGTGAGAAACATCGGACTCGCGATCTCGGCGCCGAAAACCGAGGCCCTCGTCGTCCACCCTCGTGCTGAAGCCCGACGACGTCTTCCGTGCCTTCAGCTGGATGGTGCACCAATAGTTTGGAGTAGCAACGTCCGCTACCTCGGCCTGACGATAGACAATCACCTCCGATGGTTACCGGTGGTGCGACGTGTACGACAGACGACGCGTCGCGTGGAATCGGCCGTGCGCCAACTACTCTCAGGCGGCAACGGCTGCCCCGCTGCCTTCGCCTGCACCATCTACGAGGCGATGGCTCTGTCTGCCATCCACTACGCACTGCCGATCTGCAAACTCCAGGCGCCACAGTGGCGATTGATCGACCAGGACCACCGCCGAGTCATCCGCATGTGTCACGGAATGCCTCGTGGCTCTCGTGTGGCCGAGACCCTCGCGGAGGCTCGTGCGTGGCCTGCGTCGCTCACCGCGGACCTGCGCGCATTGCGCCACTTGCAGCGTCCTCCACCGAGCGCCTGATGCAGGTCCCCTCCTCTCGCGGTTACGTGCTGTGCCAAACTCACGTGTCGGCCAACTTATCGACGTGTACGACGGTGTTGTGGCTGACGACCCCGCACGCCTTTCGCGCTGGCCACCCCCTCACCGTCGAGTGCCCCTTCGAGTGAACTTGCACCTGCCGGGCATTCGATCCAAACGCCACACCCCCATCAGTGCCATTGCTCAGGAGGCCGCGGCGCGGATGTATGAGGACCTGGCCGGGAGGACGCAGGAGGACCAGGGTAGCTTCTAATGAGGAAAACAACCAGGGGGACTCTTTGACAGGCATTATAGCGAAAAAACCAGAGAAAAGGTAAAATAAGGGAGAAGGCGCGTGTTGCAATTAGTTACATTAACATACAGGGTGGCAGAAAAAGGCAAAATGGTTAGAGATTGAGGGACAGTTAAACAAGGAACAGATAGGTGTTTATGCGGTTACAGAAACACACCTTAGAGACTTGGAAGAGCCACCACATATTGACAATTATATTTGGGCAGGGTGTAACAGGATCACATCAGAAAGAAGAGGTGGGGGTGTTGGAATGCTAATTCATAGCAGAACAAAATGGGATAGAGTGAAACAGACGTGTTCAGAGCACCTCTGGGTTTCACGCACAGTAGGTGGAAAGAAAACGTGGCTAGGTGTAGCTTACTTGTGGACGGGGAATAACTGCAGAGAAAAGAATCTGGAGATAGTGAAATGCATAAGCACCGATATTAAAGAACAGGGGCGTAGCAAGGGGGGGGGGGGGGGGTTGGGGGGGTTCAAACCCCCCCCGAAATTTTTCAGTTTTGCTTGCGTAATAGGCACGCACACATACAAACGCACGCACGAACATACATAAAGTATGGTTGAACCCCCCCCGAAAAAAATTTCTGGCTACGCCCCTGTTAAAGAATTTGGTCATGATGCCGAAATAATCCTTCTAGGGGACATGAACGCTCACATTCATGACCTTGACGGATATTCAGACACCAATGGCAAGTTATTGCTAGATCTCTGCGAGCAACATAGTCTTGAAATAGTTAACGTGGGGCCTAAGTGTGAGGGGCAGATCACGTGGGAAGTCGGAAACAGGCAGTCGAGCATTGATTATTGTCTTATGACAGAAGGAATATATGACAAACTTAGAGAGATGAGGATGGACGAGGAAGGCATTAACAGCTTGGGTAGTGATCATAAACGCATAATATTACAAATGGGATATAAAACTGAAAATAAGAACATAGAATCAAAGTTTGGCAGCTTGTATCTAAATGACAAACAATAACAAATATAGCCGCAAGAGTCGAGGAAAAAGTAGACGAACTACCAGGCAAAGACTGGAAGTATAGTGAGCTGCTACATGTAATCACGAAAGAAATGGAAAAAGAGAAGAAAACTATTGTTGGAAACGAAAGAGAAAGCCAAAAAGTTGGTGGAACAAAGAAATCCGGGAGGCGATCGAGAAGTGACGTGAGGCATCATGGGAGCACAGACAGGCAAAAAAGGAGAAGCGGCCACAGGACGAAGTCAACCAAATATGGGAAATATATTTAGAGCAAAAATCCATTGTGCAAGATATTAGTCGAGGCAAAAATTAAAGGTGAGAGTGAACGCTGGATGACAGAGATTCGCGAAAAGAAGGAAGGCAGCGCCTAGGATATTTTGGAGCCACCTAAAAGCGCTAGGTAGGAAGTCTGTCACAATGCAACAACGTTTGGTAGGTGAAGGAGGAAATCAATTGGAAGGGTATGAAGCGCTAGGTTACATCCAAAAGATAACAGCCGATTCGTTTAAACAGGTCACCCAGGGGATTCCCCCGGTGAGTAAAGGTACGCAAAGGAGTGCAACTGACGAAGATGTAGTACTAGAGAATTTCAATTGGAAGAAGGCCGAAGGAAAAATTCCTAAGCGCGCTACTCAGGGCTTAGATGGGGTTCCCGTCAGCCTCATTACCGAACTCGGACATAACACTAAAGAAGCACTGCTGAAAGCCGTAGAAAAGTGCTTAGAGGAGAGGGAAATACCAGGCAGTTGGCGAAAAAGTAGAATGAACTTAATCTATAAAGGCAGGGGAGAAAAGGATAACATTCGCTCATATAGACCGCCAACCATTACATCGGTGCTATACAGGTTGGCGATGCAGGCAGTAAAATTAAAAAATAGAAGCGTGGGTAGAACAAAATGATATTTTGGGAGAACTTCAGAATGGATTTCGAATCGACAGGCGGTTAGACGATAATCTGTTTGTTCTTACCCAGTGTATAGAAATATCGAAAATAGATAACAGGCCCTTATACGTAGCTTATCTAGATATCACCCGGGGCGTATGACAACGTTAATCAGGAAATTTGGTGGGGTATATTGAAAGAAGTGGGCATAGGGGATGACTGTATACAGCTTTTGAGGGAAATATACCGATAAAATACAGTTGTAGAGAATGGGAAGGAATAAGTAGCAAGGACAGCGTTGAAATTAGCAAGGGGCTGAGACAGGGATGTCCTTTGTCCCCGCTGTTACTCATGCTGTACATGGTGAGGATAGAAAAAGCGCTAGAAGGTAGCAACATTGGATTTAATTTGTCACACAAACAGGTCGGCACGATGGTTGAGCAGAAGCTTCCTGGTCTATTTTATGCTGATGATATTGTCGTATTTGCGGACAGTCAAGATGATATACAGCGACTGGCAGATATATGCGGAAGGGAATGTGAGGCTCTAGGACTAGGATTTAGTGCAACAAAATGCGGATTGATGGTATTCAATGATCACGAAGACCATGCGGTCTTCATACAGGGCCAAAAATACCGAGGGTAAGCGAGTACAAGTACCTCGGAGTATGGGTAAATGAGGGGGATAGATATATGGACGTACAAGAGAAAGCATCGGTAGCAAAGGGAAAGAGGAATGCTGCAATTATGAAGCACAGAGCTTTATGGGGATGCAATGGGTACGAGGTGCTTCGAGGGCTGTGGAAGGGTGTGATGGTCCCGGGGCTTACATTTGGGAACTCAGTGGTGTGCATGAAGTCAGAGGTACAATCAGGAATGGATGTAAATTAAAGGACGGTGGGCCGCCTCGCGCTGGGCGCTCACGGGAAGACGACAAATGAGGCTTTAAAGGGTGATATGGGATGGACAGGCTTTGAAGTGAGGGAAGCTCAGAGCAAAATGAGATTCGAAGAGAGGCTGAGGAAAATGAAGAAGAGTAGATGGGCAGAGAAGGTTTTCAGGTATTTGTATAGAAAAAGCGTTGACACGCAGTGGAGAAAAAGAACTAGGCGGCTCACCAGTAAATATACGGCTAGCAGTGCGGGCGATATGGCAACAAGGAGCACTAAGCGGAAGGTCAGAGAGGCGGGGAGGACTTATTGGATGACAGCGATGGAAAAGAAGCCGGTTCTGAGTAACTACCGAAAGGGAAAAAAATGAAATAAGGAGGGAAAGGTTTTATGATAATTCAAGGGGAAGCGCTTTACTGTTTGAAGCAAGGTCGGGCTGCCTTAGAACGCGTAGTTATAAAGCGAGATTTATTAACGAAGGAGAACAATGTACATGCTGCGGGGGAACTAAGGAAACGATGGAACATGTACTGATTGACTGTGGCGATATTCACCCAGGTATACGTGTGGGCACAAGTCTACATGAAGCCTTGGGTTTCAGGGACAACGATGGAAAGCTGAACACGTCCGCGATAGAAATAAGTAAGAGACGGTTAGAGTATTGGTGGCAGAAAAGTAGAGATAAAGTACAAAAATAAATAATGGGGAAAAAAATAAGGTCATTCCGCCTGAAGAGGAAGAGAGATAGACCGTGAATTTATAATTTTTTTGGTATAATAACATAGATTTAATCAATGAAGATAAGGTATCAGGCCAGCATGAAACGAGGAAGTTTTTTTCTTTTTTTTTTTCTTCGAGCATGGTGGCAGACATGTCACCGCCCCGTTATAAAGGGGACGCTCATAGCATCCATCCATCCATCCATCCACGGGAAGCTGGCCCTGAACGGCCGCGCGTATCACGAAGCTCACGAATTGGTGTATGCATCCGAATTTAATTGCATTTGTGCTTCTTGCAGGCTTTCACGGGTACAGAAACGCGAACATAACGCCGCGGGACAGACCCCCGAGCAAGAGATGCCTTCGCATCTAAAAATGGTTGTTCTGAAAAGGTTGTTCCTCAGCGCCTATCTCCGCGCGAGAAATCAATGAGCGTCGTCGGCTTTGTATACGTACGCGTGTGTTCATCTTCATCTCTGGCAGCGCTTCCGAGCAACATACCGGGTGAGCGTTAAACTTACAAAAAGAAAGCTTCTTGCAGCAGAGTTTTGGCGAAAAAAAAAAAAGATAACATTAGCGGCGTCCAGCTGGAGCAATAGTATCAAGAGTGTCAGCTAAGGCTAAGGGAGAGGTGTTTTGACCCTGCTTCTGGCGACGAGAAAGCGTGCAGTATTCTCTATTAATGCGAAAGCCTTATGTGCCTCATAGAACGCGAAAAGTGACCGTCGGCGTCAACAGGATTGATGCAAAAAATCATCATGTGATGGCGTCACCATGATGTCAGAGGTCGCCAAAATTTGTGACGTAATCGTGAAGTCACTATGACGTCATATCATTTCGTAATCACATGACATTTTCGCTGTCTCAAAGGTGGGCCGATCCCGGAGGCACTGCAGAATTAACTATGTGAGGTGCAAAGATATTTGTGTTGTGAGTGCAATTCATTCTTTTGCGTTCTGGAACATGCTGCACGACTGCAGTGTTTGCAGAATGCAGGGGGAAGGGAAGATTAAGAAGATAGCTTTCACCTTCGAGTGGTCTATAGTTATAAGAAGTAAGAAGTACGGAGAGGCCCTGCCCAAATGACCGAAGCGCAGCAGCCGATCGCCTCCGCGACTAAATAAATAAATAGTTCTTCTTATGCACTCGGCAATGACGCCGGTCTGGAGCACGCGCCCATTGGTGCAAGCTTGTGCGCATCTGCCTTTGAGGAGGAAATGCTGCTGACTTCTGAAGATGTATCCGACTATAGGCAAATGCATAAGGGACCTTGGGACTTTTAACATCAGATGTACGTGCAACAATTCAAAATTACTCTTTCTCCATCACTCATTGGGCAGCGCTCATCGAAACAGCCAGCGACGAAAGGACTTTCCCATCAACAACGTCAAATGTTGATCGCGCGAATGTGGCGTTTCACACAGTCCCTCACGTTTTCTCACACCGTATACCTTCAAGTGCTGGCTTATATTTTAGTGAATATCACGCATATTTCTATAAAAATTTGTGCGCAATTTGCTTCTCCGAGGAAAAAAAAAATATGCCAGCTACCTTATAGTCTTACGTACTTATCTTTAACAGTGGATCACTCTGTAGATTGTTGTGAAGCGTTTTTGTACGTTAACATAACGCATGCGAAGTGAGCCACGAAGTCGTACTAATTAACGGCGATTGTATGCTTGTGTGCGTCGCTTCGTGTTGTTCCTTGTCGTGGTCCCAATACGCGCCGTGTATACGTGTTCAACTGTCAACGTACGTCTTCGAGTATCAGTCTCAGAACAATATAGAGGAAGCTTCTCTCTTTTCATTGGTAGTTGTGGAGAACTCAAAAGGTGTGCTTATCTCAATTACCACGCCTCTTGAATTACCTCTCAAAGATCCCTGCATGCTCCACACCTGGTATCTTATATGCGAGCGACAGGACGAGTCGATGTCGGCGTCTCTTTCTCGTAAGCTCGTTTTGTTCTAAATAGCTCCCACAGGTTGGCCAAAAATTATGGTTCGCTTTATTTCGTGCATAGCTGATCCACTGACGGTGTTACAAAACGCTAGTGTGATTTTATATTTGTTTCTTCATGTGCGCCTCAACAGCATCCAACTGATGACTTTCCGAGCGCATTTCTGATGCTTGTTGAAAAGTGTCGGCATGTTCTGAAGTGAATAGCAGAGAAATTATTCCTTTTTTTTTCCTTGCTTTCCTCGACGGCTAACCCGGAGGTCGCGGGATCAAATTCCGGCCGCGGCGCTGCGTTTTCGATGGAGGCGATAATGTTTGTGGCCCGTGTACTTAGATTTAGGTGCACGTTAAAGAACTCCAGGTGGTCGAAATTTCCGGAGTCCTCCACTACGGCGTCCCTCATATTCATATGGTGGTTTTGGGACGTTAAACCCCAGAAATTATTATATTATATTCTTGTTTGCCACGAAAGGTTTGACAAAATAAAAGAAGACATTGGAGAGGGTATACCCAATAGCTTTCGTAATTTTGTTGGTCGTTTAGACATATATATGTTCCACCTGCAACACATATTATGCTCGCCTTGAAATGCTCATGTTGTCATGTTGGTTGGTTGGTTGAAAAAACTTTATTTGGGTCCTGCAAGGCGCGCGTCAGCGCGCGGCGGGCGACTCCCACGTCGGGACCGTCAGACCAAGCCTGCCGGCCGCTCCGCGGGCCTGCTGGACGGCCCAGAGCTGGTCAGCCAGGAGGGAGCTGCGGAGGGCCGCCTCCCACCTGGCCGAAGCAGTATCGGGGTTAGTGTGCGTTGCCTTGCACTCCCAGAGCATATGCGCTAGCGTGGCTACGTCTCGGCATGCGGGGCAAGCGTCACTGGGGAATACCCCATGTTATCACATGTTCGACAACATGTTATCATGTTGTCGAAAAAAAAAAGCGTGATAGCCTGGAGAAACAAGTTATTGGTTCTCACGCTATGTTATGTTCAATACGTATGGCATACTTTGTAAAATTATTGATATATGCATACGTGTGATAAAAATTAAGCTTCAAATATTTGATCAAATTAGACACTGACAAGCACCTGGAATCCACCGCTGTTACGCGGCCACGAGGTCACACTAGGATACGACGATTCTCAATATCAACCCGCTAATCAAATGAAATCGATTAATGAACATTTTAGTGACTGCACTAAAGGGCCATGCTTGTATTATACACATTCAGAGGCAGTCGTATTCCAACAGAATTGCATTCGGTGGAATTCTCGTAGCACGCCCGTCTTCTGAGCCATGTGCCCGCATATTTTCATCCGACGTCGAAATCACAGTAATAATTGGTGGGGTTTTGCATCCCATAACCACGATATGATTATGAGAGGAGTGGTAGTGCAGCGGTCCGGCAACTTCGACCACCTGGTGTCTTTAACGGGCGCCTAAATCTAAGTAGACGGGGCCCTTGCATTTCGCCTCCATCCGAAATGCGGCCGCCGTGGCCGGGATTCGACCCCGTGACCTTCGGGTCAGCAGTCGAGCTTCATATATCTCACGGCGTACCACACATGCAAAACTGTGACGGTTAGTTAGCAAAGGTTCCACCTGGTGTGATGAGGCTGTTGCGTGAGGTATGACGACGGGGCACCGCCACATGTGAACACTGTAAACGACGCCTTCAGTTTGCGTACATAAATAACGCCCGTAACTTTTCCCCGGCAAAACGGGATATTGGAGAACCGGAAATCGCTCGTAAAAGGCGTAACCACACAGTCCCTGCTTGATTTTACCAGTTGATAGCGAAAGGAGAGCAGTTACCAGCTTTACCTATATATGCCTCTGCCCCATCGTCAGACAACGCCAGGCGCAACGGCCGTGTCATGCCGATCCTGTCGGTCTTGCACGCTCAATACGAATCGAGCTGAAAATTCGCAGGTTGATATCTCGGAAACGAGGGCACGCTAGAATAGTTCTCTTAAAATGGAACTCCGTAGGAATACAGTTGACTCTTAGTTTCCGAACAAAGCAAACGCGCCCGCTTATGCGGCGGTCACTGGAAAGTTTATTAATTGGTTGCGATTATTTAGGCGAATGACGGTGACAACTAAAATCTCCCCCTTGTGTACCCTTGGCCGCATAACTCCTGTGCAGAGGTAGACTTTACGCGCCTTTCGGTTTTAGTTTTAAGAGAGCAGTGAAGAAGAATTTTGATCACTATATAAATCGATACATAACCGTATCATCTTGTTATAAACATGCGTAAGAAGAATAAAGCTAGGTGCCTTCTCGCAGCAGGACGAAGTAACAGCAGGGGTATAGTTTCGGCCAAGTGAAGACCAACCTTGCGCACTGCTTATAAACACACGACCTAGCAATCCTATTCGCTAGGTCATGTGAAACGGTACATTGCAACAGAGCTGCTGACAGCGTCTTTGACGCGTGACAGTTGCATGGATGCCTTTTTCGCACGGATGTCTGTCTGCTTGGTTCTGTAAAGTCATGTATAAGCACTAGGAACACTATACGGCGTTGGCAATGCTTTCGCAGCAAGTATATAAAGAAATGTGTCCGAAAATCCTGAAAAATAAGGCAAATGACATATTTACTCGCTGCCTTCACAATCACTTTTTCTGTAGCGGCAGACGTCTTAAGATGACAAGACACATCAATAACGGCAGTAATTAAAGAAATTAAATTATTTAAAATTTTCAATTAGCGGATTCAGGCGGTCGGGTAAAATGGGAGTACTACAGCCCTTCCTGCGAAGAGCCCTTTAAGGCTTTTGAAATTTACAGAAAGCGGCCGCTGGTAATTTTAACAGCAGAGCGTAGAAAGATGACTCATTTCCGCCTTCGAAACAGAAACCAAAGTGCGGAAGAGCGCAGCTGCCACATTTTACGAGACGTCCAGAAGGAGCGAGCGTCGTTATGTCGACCATAGATGGACCTCGCTTCGTGTGTATGCGGGCTGCGCTTGGGATTATAGCACGTACGTTAACGAATGTAGAAGAACTAACACCGCTGCATTCGTGTCCTGAACAGTGGCGTCATTCTGGTCGTCTGCTAGTTGCGCTCAATGGCGCTTCGGTTTCGGTTGCGCCGGTGAATCTGGTCGACTTTCATTGCTCCGAAAAAATGACCAGATACCGCTCTTTCGAAATTTCAAACCAGCAGGGAAGACTTCAATTCGCCCGTTCGACCCAACCGCGTGTCTCCACTGATTAAAAAGTGAATTAATTTAATTTCTTCAACTACTGTCGTAATTGATCTCTCCAGTCATCTTAATGTGCCTTCAGCTACAGAAAAAGTAATTATGAAGGCAGCAAGTACATATTCCACTTCCCTTATTTTTCAGGCTTTTTCGGGTACATTTTTCGAAACGTCCTGCACAGGGCGTTGAAGCTATTTTTAGCCATGGTTTTATTTTTTGTTATTGTTATTGAAATGCGTCTTTGAAGAGTACCAGCTACTCCGAGTTGCTCAGTAAATGATATAGAGAGAAAAAAAATTGTCACAATATGTGACACCCAGTGGAACACTAGATGAGTAACACAACAAAATCCAACAGTAGATAAATCACAAAGCTTTGTGCACGAGTGCTGTTACAAAAAAGTACGCATATTGATACAAAAAGTCAAATAATTTTTATGGCCTAATGGCCTATAATGCACAGCAAAACACGCAATACAAAAAAATACACAGAAGGTAAAACGCGTGAACATGACATAACGCAATTTTTCTTCAAAACAAAACATCTACATTACTCGATTCGCTTTTAGGATAAATTAAGATTTAATATTTTCATAAAATACTTGTCTTTTCTGAACAGCTTTTCTGAAGGTCCATGTTGGCAGTAGACCAAGTAGTTTTTTAGGGTGAATGGCCTTCTATCTAAATGTAACCATTCTTCTCAAAATATACTTCGTGGTGAGTCATGTTTCGTTCACTCAAGGAGGAGTTGATGTACATCTTCGTCTGGGCGGACACAAGAACACTGCAGACTAAAAGCACGTTTTATCCCCTGTATATGAAGTATCGCGTGGATGCTGTATTCAAAGCAGCAGGTGTCGCAATGATGTTTCGAACTTTCTTTTTCTTTTTTTCGTTGATATTCGACAGGGCTGATAGTTGTATATCAAGGTCTGTTAAGAATAACTCCGAATTCTTAAATTGTTGATCAAACCAGATGCTTTTACTGAGACGATCGGGTATCTCTCTTCACTGCGTGAAAAAGGAAAGCCATTTGTCTCTAGGTTATTGTGCGCCCGATTCGCTGCCGCGTCTGCTGCAGCGTTCCCGAGAATACTGCAATATCCTGGTATCCAGTGAAATGCAATTATGTCATTCATCGCGCTTGTTTTGGTGTGTTCTTTGAACGTCTCATGCAATAAAATACCATTTAAAGATTATTTTTCAAAAATAACCGTTATTGGGAACTTCCTACTGATGTTATCACGCACAACACACGTAGAATGGCGAACAGTTCTGCCAGGCTGAAATAGGTTACTCGGAATAATCTAAACGTTTGAACTAGCGCCAAATGTTGTATGACGAATGCTGAAGCAGAGGAATTTTTTATGACACGAACTGTCTGTATACACGTGGACGTACTGAGGTTTAACTCTCAAACAGTGCCAGTTGCTGTGCGGCTGTCATGGACATACCGGCTTGAGATGTTATCCCTTGGAAAGAAAGGCCCATTGTAGGCCTTAATTGTTAAGCCATTTGTAATTAGTCGAGTTGTTGGTGCACAAACATAGTGTTGTCAGTAAAAGCGGTAATATGGCCAAACACCGTACATATGTTTATTAACTCTCGTGTCTTAAAGTTAAGCGTGGCTAAGCGTAGCTGGGACACATATAGTGCTAACTGGGAGTGATATCAAAACAGCTCTCGCTGTGAAATGAAACTATAAAGTAAAAGTGGTCTCGTTCGACATGCGCGGACCAGTTTCGTTATCTTGGTAAAAAGGTAGGCGTATTCCGGCTTCTGTTCCTGGTGCATAGTCAGAGGATATGTCGTAGGTCGCAGTAATCCCTCCCTTTTTTCTCGGCAAGCATCACACACAAACCAGCGGAGCACTGCATGTCTAGACTACGCATCTCCTCCCTTTCTAAAGTGCAGCCTCGAAAGATACCTGGTTTTCTTCGATACGACGTCAAACCATCTTGATTGTATATAGAGGGCAGCGAATGAAACGGAAGAAGAACAAAACTATCTTCATCGCACGTCCCCAACACCCACACAGTTTTACAATATCTATTACGAACAGGCGCACTTTGGTCTGCCCCAACCTACTCTTAGAAACAGCGAGGTAATGCTATTACACGAGTGCCATCTTTTTGGGAACCTCTTTATTTCTTCCGTCCATTGTGTTGCATCATACCGACTTCTGCTTTGTCGAAAAAAAAAGAAAGAAAACACAGCCACTGGCCCGTTTCCTTGTGCACGGAAATAGGGCGCCCCGTAATAGACTATCGGCCGACAAAAAAATTGGCCGCGTATCTGCGTGCTTCGCTGCAAATGCCGTGTAAAGACGATAGAAGAGGCGCTGTGTGAGATATGGACGCCATCGGGCAATACGTCGGGAAACATGAGTGCTGTGTTGCGTGCTGGTAGTCCCGGCGCAGCAGCAGGCGAAGACCGGCGGTGACCAACGCGACCGGCGGGGACGCCAGCCAGCCCGAAAACGCGGTTTGGCGCGAAGCGCTGAAGCAGGGAAACGTCCGCACTCAACGAGTACTCTCCACACACTTTTATTTACACGTCGCCTGGGTAAAACAGGTACGCCAGAGCGGCGCCCACAACCGGCAGCCTGAAGGCCGCCCACAACGCTGCTTTTTCATTTTTTAAATATTTTTTTCACCTTCTTGGCCTTCTCAAAACTAAAGTTTTTCAACACCAACCCATGGCATTCGTACAGTGCAATACAGAACCGAAACCGAAACACAACAATGAGCTCGTGCGAAGGGCACGGAGGAAGGCAAATTTCAGCGCAGTCGCATTTTCAGCTTTGTTGAAACAGCGCTCACTAGACGACGACGAAGTAAAAGAAGGCACAGGACAGGCAGCGCCTTTCCTGTGCCTTCTTTTACTTCGTCGTCGTCTAGTGAGCGCTGTTTCAACAAAGATGAACGCATACCAACTCGCTCAAGCTTCCATTCCTATGCATTTTCAGCGCAGCTTAAGAAACTAGGGTCCTTAAAATTACGTATGTATGCATTTTCTATTAAAGGAACACGCCACCTAATACTTACCTAGTGATGTTGCACCTCAGATATGCATGATATTTACTTTTTGATCGACAACGTTCACAAGTATGAACAGCCGTACCAGTTCAAGACGGCTGGCCCTTGGGCAAGTGGTTCCACTATGGCCGAGAGGCTGAATCGAGGGACGTGCCGACAAACAGAAAGACAGAAAGACAGACCAAAATTTCTGCGTTTAAGTTCCCCAAGAAAGACTATCGTCTTTAAAAAAGAAAAAGTAAGTCAGGAAAGGCACAGGGCGGTTATGCACGACTTTCCGAACGTCCTCTAGGCGCGGTGCATTGCATAGCGTTCACCACCACCCAGAAAAAAATTGAGACGACCAATAAATGCCGGGGCCAGAAGGGGGGGGGGGGGGGGGGGATAGTGATTTGGGGAGAGCATGCAGCAAAGAAGGGAGCCCCAGGTGCCAATGCGCTTCGACTAAGGTAATTGCTTCAGTTAAACGAATAAATCGGCTTGTTAAGTGGCATTCCTTCAGTGAATCCTCTGGACCGGTAACCAAAGACACACAAACACACAAAAAAGGAATTTACGTATTATTGCATGCAATTCGAGCCACTTTTGATTTCACCTGATTGTAGAATATGGGGAAGATGGCCCACAACTCAATACCTGCAGCGTGGGCCAATGTAATGTCAGTTTCTCTGGAATTCCCACGGGCCGCATTTTAGTAAAAAAACCATTTCATGTTTTGCCAGCGGAGATGACTGTATATGCTATCATCGTAATCGTTGTTGACTTTGAGGACGTCTTGTAACGAAAGCCGTAAAAGGCTTCAGAGCCGTAAAACAAGGTGTGCCCGCAGACGCAATGCCTCCGACGAGGGAAGCAAGTCTCGTAGCATCGTGAACTCTGTTCGCGTATTTGTTCACATCAAAGATCTCATAAAATCTATGGAAACGCTTCTACGTGCCTCTGAGCTCCAGCGAAGTTTCACTATGGGGGTTTTGTCTTAGGTGTCATTAAGAAAAAATCTTAAAAACATGGTCACTATATGTTTGTCATCTTCGAGTAAACTCAGGCGCTGCTGGAAATGCGTCAAAAGATTCACGGGTGTTCGAAAGGTCAAAAAGGTCCAACGTTGTGCGTTTTCTTCTTTTTTTCTCTTCACAAATGCGATCATTGATGTTTCAATGCAAAAGTGTTACCTGAAACTAGAGCTCCGCGAAGAATAAAAGGAAAGGCCATGACCACCAGAGAGAGTAAAACCTTGCGCCTTTTGTCGTTATAAGAGATGAAAAGTGACTTTCCCCGCTTAAATACCAGGTGCGTAGACAGGGGGGGGGGATTTCAAACCCCCCCTAAAATATTCAATTTTGCTTGCGTATATGTACACGAACACATACACACTCACGCACGAACATACATAAAGTATGTTAAACGCCACCCCCAACCCCCCCACCCCCACCCCGAAAAAAATTTCTGGCTACGTCCCTGTTAAATACCGATGTTGCGAGTCCGCATTGCTTTGGCCTGCACTGATTTGTCACTTAGTTTTGTTTAAATATTTTCATAAATAGCGGCGTTAAAGTTTTTCAGATTTTCCAAACGGCATCGAGCCTGTGTTGATATAAGACTCAACAATTTATCGCGACTCAATATGTGAGCAAGTACTTGCGAACATTAATAATGGGCAAGCTCCTTAATAAAACAAACGTGCATTCGCAAGCGCTGCCGGCGGTCGCCGTCCAATCAGAACATGCAACAGGGAAAAGCGGGTTCAATTACACGGACACTTATGGTGTCGTCGCTGGTGTACAGCTTGACGCGTGCGTTCGATTTACAACAAAAAAAAAAACGAAAGATCGCACAGTTTCGTTCTTTTTCGCGTTCGCTGTAACTTAATTGAGACCACAAAGATGGCCGATTCGTCACGTGTGTAGGTCGTGTTTTGCGAAGGAAAAAAAATTTTTTTTTTCTTGTTATATGACCATTGACGAATTACAGCTCAGTGCGCCATCGAATACGCAAGAAAAAGAAAACAAGAATACGCAAGAAAACAAATCAGCGAGTTTTTACACCCTTTTTGAAATACCCTACTATCTCACGGCCTCGATTGCATGCAGTAGCAATTGGTGAAAACTTGTTCAAGCGCGGTTCTGACAGCCTGTTCTTTAGTGGCGGCTTCAGCGCCAGAGCCATTGGGACACAACATTGTCAGGCTTTGCCGCCACAGCCATTAAACTTCATTGCTAATCTCCCCCTAAACGTGTCGCTGTAAGAAAGAAAAAAAAAGCTTCTTGCTTTCTTTGCGAATATAGGTTGTATATGTGCCGCTGGAGACGCCATATCCCAAAGAGTGGTTTTATCGCCGGTTGTTCTATAGAGTTAGCAGAAGCAGGGGTAGGTAGATTCCAGCATCCATCTATGAGCTCCAATACTTCCTATTGCTGTAATTAAGTTCAGCATAAAAAGTAGGTCTTTGAATTTTCCGCTCCCGTTATGTACGACGTCGCGAACGAAAGCATTTGGTACAGGGGCGATAAAGAGAAAACGGGGTTATCGCCAAGAACGAGAATATTTCCTATTAACTGGTACTGCAAACTTGGACGCACTGCGTTCGAGGAGGCAAAAGAAAAAAAAAAAGGCGCGCGCAGGTTCAAAAACTGAATCTCCATGGGAACGCAAAGAGGTGCCGGCAACAAATATCCATGATATTGGAAGATATTGGAATGACAAAGTGATAACAGCGGTAAAGCAGTCATGGGCGCCCGTTGAAATATTGAGACATAAACGTGATCTCATTCTCTCTACCGAACCAGTAACTCAAAGATGACAGCGTTACGACTTGTAACAACAGCTACGAGGACGTACTCACCTGTTCACTGCCGTAGTCGAACCGAAGCAAGGTGTGGGACCGAGCTAGTTGTTATTCCTTGACAATGAACACAGCGCGACAATTGTTTCTTACCTTTCTCATTTCCGTCATTTCTCCGCTGTCGCGCTGTGATCATCATCATCGATGATCAGCATGAAAAAAGAAACTGGACAAATATAGCTTCGCGGCTCGTAATGGTTTGAATTTCGTGCATGTCGCAGCTGCCCTCAGTGAATAGAACGAGACTATAGTTGGTCACAACCTAAGATGAAATACACGCTCCGCCTCCAGAACTGCGACGCGCCAGCCACCATTCATGTGCGCAAGTATTTTTTTCGCTGAAAATAGTACGCATAATTAAAATTCAGTCGTCCCTACTTAAAATATTATCTTTCCCCGACTAGTGCTGTCGGAATTTTAGGTGAAATTTGCCAGAAAGATTTTTTTTACCGAAAGCGAACCGCACGCACTTGTGTCTTTATGGAAAAATCACCTACCTGCAATACGTCAAAGGTGCTTGACGTCACGAAAATGAGCAAATACAATTGGTTGGAACATCTATGCAAATATCCTCTGGGTGGGACATTTAACCTTAGGTTGTTCACATTCGACTTTCATGTTTCGGGCGTCGATCTTGTTAAGCTGGCCGTCCTATATATGTGTTCCTTTATTGGTCATACTTGTTCATTGCAGCCTTTTCTCTTTGCGAGATAAATATTCATAATTGCAGACACTAATGCCAATATGCCGCCCTGCATCCAGATAAACTGTTGCCATGGCGGCTACGTATGCCAGCATGCTCAATTTCTGCCTACTAACAGCCATTCTTATTGCTGGATCGAGGTCGGGTAAGTGCTCTCCACGTTCCGTTTCCGCCGCCGTGATCATTATTATTTGTCTCGCACCTTCACTCGTCTGCAGAAGAATCCGACAAAGAAGACGCAAGTGCCCACAAGTACAACATTCGCCTGGCCAACGGGACCAGCTTCGAAATTACCACGCATGGCTTTCAAGAGTTCTCAAAGGTACCGTAGCTGCTCTCGAAGCTTGGCGCTCTGTAGGTGACGCCAAGCGTATACGTGTCTGACAGGTTCAGTACGTGTAGCTCAGAAAACGATGCATCCAGCAGACAGTCATTTAGCCTTAGATAGAATTCCAGAAAAAAAAAGCATAATTTCTGTAGATTGCGCAATCTCGTAATAGTCGACTGCCACACCGATTTTGTTGTTTCTTAACAATTTTCCTTTTTTCTCTCGTGTGGTCATTTTGTGTCAATCAATTTAACCATAACCCGTTGTCATGATTATTCAATTCCTTGCAGGCGCATGCGTAGTTGAAGTCTGTATTGAGTCG
>NW_023615118.1:0-107366 GCF_013339695.2 Rhipicephalus sanguineus | reverse complement strand
AGATGGCAGCGCATTACGGATCCCATTGGCGTGACAGACAGATCGTAAGCCTGTGGACGACGCTCCTACGGTCGTTATGATTCATTGAGTTCTGCCGGCTTCTGCCTACAATCTTTGTATTTCGCTACACGCAGCCCTTTTGCCACTTGCCTTTCTGATGTTCCAGTTGCACGGATTTTGCTATCGTGTTTCAATGGCTTGGCAACGACGAAAACCGCACTGGACTATCCACTAGCGGGTAAAACGAGTGGGTGCGCGCCAATATCGTGTTTCCTTATTCCATACATGCCAGAAAAACATGAAACTGCGAGTTGAAATCTCGGTTGGCAAGTCGAGTGTGGTGACAACGTATAGCACGTTGCAACCGATATATATTTGAAGGGTAAGTAAGATCAGCTGATCAAAATCAATCTAATGCACCGGCCCGAACATGCCTGATATCCAGATCATGATTTTGGCTCGTGAAACTCTAGAATTTAGTGTTTCTTTCCTTTGCTACCCAGACGTTGAAACACGTTTAATACGTATTTATTCGCTGCATATTCGAACTTCTCGCCGTGTTTGCTTGTTTGTTTGTTTTGTTTGTTTGTTTGTTTGTTTGTTTGTTTGTTTGTGTGTGTGTGTTGTTTGTGTGTGTGTGTGTGTGTGTGGTGTTTGTGGGTGCGTGCGTGTGCGTGCGTCACGTGCGTGCGTGCGTGCGTAACTGCTATAAAACTTTGATGCAATAGCTTTTGTAGCACGGTTTCATTTAATTGAAACAGTGGTGACTTGACTTATGATGCTAAAAATATATCATGCAACAAAGGTAAATGTGAGTTTCACTTCAAGTTGTAGTTTTTTTTTTTTTGTCCACAAACTGCATACGAGCATAACCTCATCCTCCTGTGATACTTGCTTTGTCTAATGTGGTGTGGTGCTAGTACCTAATAGTAAACACAACACCGGCTAGTAATAATGGCAGTAAACATACGCTCAAACGCTGTGTTTTCGTGGATATTGGATGCCTTTGTGTATCCCAGCCGTGGTTCAGTTCGTTTATTTTTTCAACACAAAGATACAGTCTACAGTGATGTTGTGGGCAGTGGACAAAAATAATCCTTTAAAATGGCTACTTGGAAGCGTTACGCTGCGAAGCCCAAGGACGCGGGTTCTATTCCACCCCGGCAGCTGCATTTAGAAGGGGGCGAGATACAGAAACTCCCATGCCCTCATGATGATTGTGCACGTTGAAGAACTCCAGGTAGTTGAAATTAATCCGTGATCTCCACTATGTAGCACCGCTTAATCGCATTGTGCTTTTCCGCTCATAAATCTCTAGCAATTATTACTTCGTCATTATACCTCGAACACTCGCTGTATCCTATTTGAATTCTATTCGCCATAGTCTGCATGAATATTTAGCACTTTTTACAGCAGGGTACCTCATTTGACATTCTTTTACAAGCACCTTGTGTCCCAATTTCGTGCCATAATCAGCTGTTGTTTTTAATATGATATAGTCACTTCAGCACTGTTCCTTTTTGTTTGACCGCTTAGCATCATCACCTCGTTGTTTGAGTTTTTGAGGTGATGTTTGGGCTGCACAGTTTGCCCGAGTTTGCTCCCAACCCTCTATACTGGTCAACGCTGGCTGGTGGGTTGTCTTCCAGACAAACGGAAAACGAGACCTTGCCTGTTGATAGATTCTGAAGAAAAAATGGCACATTAGGCCTTTAGAATAGCTGCACCTTCGTGCAGGCTGTTCTGAAGCCAGGCACTAGAAGGGCACGCTCACAATGATGCGACAGAAAGAAGGGCAGTGAAGGCAAGCCTAGTCTTGTCGTACATTTCGCCATATTTCGTGTAGCTGTATACACATTTGCCGTTTTCTTCTTCGTTAAACTAATAATAACATTTGCGTTACATCCACAAACCACGATATGATTGAGAGGACGCCGTAGTATGAGGGCTCTGGAAATTTCGACTACCTGGGGTTCTAATTAACGTGCAGCTAAATCTAAGTACACGGGCCTCAAACATTTTCGCCTCCAACGAAAATGCAGCCGCCGAGGCCGGGACTCTATCCCGCGACCTACAGGTCTTCGTTAAAATACTGCTAGTCTAGTGTTATGGTGCTCTACTGCTGACCCGCAGGTTGCGGGATCGAATCCTGGCCGCCCGCCGCATTTTCGATGGAGGCGAAAATGGTTTAGACCCGTGTGCTTAGAATTTAGGTGCACGTTAAAGAACTCCAGGTGGTCGAAACTTCCGAAGCCCTCCACTACGGCGTCTCTCATAATCTTATCGGTGGTTTTGGGACGTCAAACCCCAACAATTTTATTATTATTAAAATAACTGCTGCCATGCTATACAGTGTATGATATTTTTTCAGACAGTACATATCTTTTATAAAAAAACTCTATGACAGTCACGCTCCAGTAGTACTCTAGTTCGAGCGGAATATTCTGCCGCAACAAAAAATGCGTTGACGGGACTAATTAACACAAAAACCGTTAACTAATTTTTATTTATTGACTTGAGGGCAGTTGTTTATATTAGAAAGTTGTAGTGCGTGCCGCTTTATGGTATACCCCATTTTTCAGAAATCATGAAAGTTTTACGTAACTCGAGATATTTATTGTGAAATTTTTGGGCTAACTCAAAACTGATCGTGTTCCGGCACACAGAAAACGCGGTTTTTTCTGTTACGTCAGACCGGAGCTGCCCGCGACAAGGGAGTGACGAAAATTTGAATGAAGGCGCGTCGTGGTCGTACCTTTTCGTGAAAACTGGCAAGTCATCTAAATTGCGTCAGCGGATCGCCTTACCTTGGCATGTGGCGTTTGGTGCTCATTTGTTTCTTTCGAGATGCGCGCATCCGAAACGGCAGTAATATCAACCTTTTCTTTCTATGTTTCAGATAAGTACCACACATCGCACCCCCAATAATAAGCTGTTTACTTGTGTATTTCTGAATGCTTGCAGATTTTCCTGATCACATCTGCTTCGTCGCCCACCTTCATAAAACTATCATCACCTCTTTTCACGGTAGCTCCGAGCTTACGTAACAGAGAAGCGACGTTTCCTGCACGTCAGGCGCTATCAGTTTCGATTTCGTCCTTGAAATCAAGGATGAATTCACGAATTACGTGTAACTTTCGCGATTAAAAAAAATGTGTATGCCATAAAATTGGCACGCGATACAACTTTCTAAATATACAACTACCTCCAGGTCAGGAATTAAAGTTAATTAATGAGTTTTTGTTATTATATCTCTTCATTGCAATTTTAGTTGCAGCAAACTATTTCCTTCTTGACATAGAGTGTGTGCGCGAAAACATCTTGAGCGTGACTATTATACAATTTTGATAAGAAATATGCGTTCTCTAAAAACATCCTTTCTATTGTCGGAGGTCATGCAGCGGAAACAGTTGCAGCTGGCTAAGGGAGTAACAGACCCTCAAAGTACAGCAAAGTTAATGAGTATCCCTGGTTTTGTTCATTGCCATGACACTTCATGGAATCTGTGTGTGAGCGCTGCCCTTGTCATTTAAAGGTGATCGATCTGTCTGTCATCATGTGTTTATTTTTGTGCACTTGACTATTTCAGGTTGCTTCAAGACTGCACATTGAAGCTCTACAGCTGCATTTGACCAGGAAGCCTCCTTGGAACTTCGTGTCTCGAGGTAGTCAAGACGTGTCCAAGAATTCGGAATAGCCACGCTTAAGGTCTGGCCGTGAGTGGTCTCGAATCAGTGCAACCTGCTGTCCTTTTCGCCAGAATGCCACCTGACCCTGACATGGTCTGGGAACACGACACTGCCACGCTCATGCACGCAAGCGGTCACCTATTGGGTCCTTATATCTCAGATGACTACATGAGATCCTGTACTACAGGAGAACTACACATTTTGCATGTTTTGCGCTGTATGCCACATAAAATATGTAAATGGATGTCGCAAAAAGAAGTGCTTGATGGCTGGCCATTGATTCCTATTCATAAAAACTGACTGCTGGCTATGCTAATGTTTATGCCAGGTCTAGTAATATTGCCGCATTTGACAGTAATGAACGATGTTAGCGAACTATTGCTTTTTCATATCTCACTCATTCTGACAGTAATGTTCTCGCTGTATTTCTGGACGGTGTTTCTGTATTTCAGTTCTGTACAGAACTCTCCATACCACCGCTAAATTAATATATTATATATATCATACCTTATATATATAAGGTACTTGACACACGTACGTTAAATTTTAGCATAGCATAGTGCTAAAACGTACGTCGTGTGTCAAATGCCTTCCTACAGTATCAGGACCTTCGTGATCTTTCTGTAGCTCTTATATTTAAGGTCATCCATGCCAAGTGTCCCAGACGTGGCGCTCGCACATCGCAGATTTTGCTGATAAAATTTGTGCCTTTTTCCTGTGCCACATGGAGTATTGTGGCAAAACATTCTTGCTCGAAAAAATTTTTGACGGTCCTGGCACCCCCTCGAATTTCGCTTCTATTTATTAAACTGTACCTAATAGAAAAATGTGTATAAAATCTACTTTTGTGTGTTGAGCTTCTAAACTGCGCTTGCGCTATCGCAGAGGTTCTGTTTAGTTGTCCCATTCATTATTTCCAAATTTTTGTGTTTCACTACCAGCTACGTAGCTTCAAAAACTACAAAATCTTCAAAGTTCGTGAATTTTTCTTGAGCTATCTGGAACTCACCCTAACCAATATTAATAATAGCCTGATTTCCAGGAAAGTGTATTTTAGTACAGAAATGTTTAGGGGTAAAATAGACTTCAAATCTTTCCGAAAAAAATTTGAAATTAGAGAAAATGTACGATTTGTTGCATGTTTGACCATATTTTTGATACTGATGCGGTCAAAGTAAAAATCCTCGTCATGCGGCGTTTGATAAAAGACTTCATCGTTAAGTAATGAAAAAAGTCTTATCAAATCATTTTTTTTCTTTTAAGGAAGAAAATAATTTTTGAATTTGGCCCTCCGAACGCGCAGTGCATTTCATTTTGTTGCCACTTCGCCGCAAAGCACGTGGTAGCCCCTGCAGCTGACACTCGTCACAGGCAACGGCCAGATGCGAGATGTATGTCAGTGGCTCGTGAGTGGTCGAAAGTCTTGTCACGTTGATGTCAGGGCGACGAGTAATGAATTCGCGTTACAATGTGAGCTTGCTTGGCGGGCCCAATGGGAAGTATGGACGCCCGAGAGCAGCCTATGGCGTCGTTGGCACAATGTGCTAGAGGCCGTCTGTACAACACGTATACCCTGAGAAAGAAGTGTGCATTATTTCTTTCAGTATGTGTATGCTAGTTGTGCAGACGTCCCTCTTGGACATTGTGCCAACGATTCCACATGCTGCTCTCGGGCGTCCATATTTCCCATTGGGCCCGCCTAGCAAATGCTCATTGTAACGCAAATTCATTACTCGTCGCCCTGACAGCGCGACAAGACTTTCGACCACTCACGAGCCGCTGACATACATCTCGCATCTGGCCGCTGCCTGTGACGAGTGTCAGCTGTAAGGCGACCACGTGCTTTGCGGCAAAGTGGCAGCAAAATGAAATGCACTGCGCGATCGGAGGGCCAAATTCAAAAATTATTTTCTTCCTTAAAACAAAAAAAATGATTTGATTAGACTTTCTTCATTACTTAACGATGAAGTCTATCAAACGCCTCATGACGAGGATTTTTACTTTGACCGCATCAGTATGAAAAATACGGTCAAACATGTGACAAATCGTACATTTTCTCAAATATCACAATTTTTTCGGAAAGATTTGAAGTCTATTTTACCCCTAAACATTTCTGTACTAAAATACACTTTCCTGGAAATCAGGCTATGATTAATATTGGTTAGGGTGAGTTGCAAATAGCTCAAGAAAAATTCACGAACATTGAAGATTTTTGTAGTTTTTGAAGCTACGTAGCTGGTAGTGAAACACAAGAAAAAAATCGGAAATAATGAATGGGACAACTAAACAGAACCTCTGTGATAGCGCAAGCGCGGTTTCGTAGCTCAACACACAAAAATAGATTTTATACACATTTTTCTATTAGGTACAGTTTAATAAATAGAAGTGAATTTCGAGGGGGTGCCATGATTGTCAAAATTTTTTTCGACCAAAAGTGTTTTGCCACAAACACTCCATGTGGCACAGGAAAAAGGCACAAATTTTATCAGCAAAATCTGTGATGTGCGAGCGCCACGTCTGGGACACTTTGCATGGAATGACACACACACACACACACACACACACACACACACACACACACACACACACACACACACCCACACACACACACACACACACACACACACACACAAACACAACACACACACACACACACACACACACACACACACACACACACACACCACACACAATATTCAGAGAGCGTAGGCAATGGGCAACTTGGTAATTCATGTTTGACTTTTTGAGCGCGCAAAGAACAGGGACGAAAAACGACGCGGACACAGCGCTGACTTCCAACATATGCTTTATTTTCTACAGTGGTGCATATCTATATATAGACAACAAAAAGCAACGCACGCAGGCGCATTGTACAGGGAAGGCTTCATGTAAAACCACAAATAAGTATGCATGATAAGCAATCAAACAACCTGATACCGGATTTTTTTCTTCTTTACGAGATCAAGCGGTCATTCCTGACTACCACTATCGTCTAGTCACCCTGTGGGCCTTGCTTAGAAAGTCTAGTTCTTTTTGGATAGGTCAATTGAAGGTGCACTAATGCACATGTCTCCCAAACTTGCAATCTTCGCCGCTTCAATTATCTCACGTGTTGTTTGTGCCTGGCTCCTTCCTGTCGCAGTGCACTGCGAATACATGGGATCGCACCCACACTTCCTGCAGTGGAAAGCCAAATGTCCCACACCTCCAGTTCGCACGTTATTTGCGTGCTCACGCAGCCTGTCATTGGCACACCGTCCCGTCTGCCTATGTATTTCTTGCCACAGGACAGCAGTAACTCATAAACGATGTTGTTCTCACATTTAACAAAGCTTTCTTTGGGCTTTTTGTGGCACCTAGGTTTTTCAGAACCACTCTAGGAGGCCTTGCACAGATTATAAAGCTTGTTTGGTGCTGAAAGGACGACTCTTACGTTGGCGTTGTTTCCTATCTTTTTCAGCCTATGTGAGACATCGTAAAGGTACGGTATGACGGCGCATTTCTGCTTGACAGGCTCCGTTTCTGGTGAAGCCTGCTCCTCACCCTCGCGAGCATGTTTGACAGTCTTGAGAAGACCCTCCGCCACAGATGTGACGACATACTGAGGAAACCCCGCCTTTTCAGGCGGTCAGCTTGTGCCTGGAAACTACACGAACACTTGTGAGGACATGAGCGGCGAAGCGCATTCATTAGGGTTAATTTTGCAATACCCCTTTTAACTAGCTTGGAGTGGCCCGAAGAAAACGGCAGAAGCGGCTTATTGGCCCTAGGCTCGACGACCAGCAGACCTGGTCTCGCTCGAAGAACATTCGTATGTCAAGAAAACGCAAGGCATTGTTTTGCGGCATTTCATGCGTGACTGCGAGCGGTTGCAGGAAACGCGTGAACAGATCAATTACGTTTGAAGAATCATTGCCAAATTCGCTTGGACTTGATTCTAGAAAGACAACGTAGTCGTCTACATATCTAAACACCTTCTTTACATTTGTGCCTGTTACTAGAAACTAGAAACACAGCTAACAGGCACAAATGTAAAGAAGGTGTTTAGATATGTAGACGACTACGTTGTCTTTCTAGAATTAAGTCCAGGCGAATTTGGCAATGATTCTTCAAACGTACTTGATCTGTTCACGCGTTTCCTGCAACCACTCGCAGTCACGCATGAAATGCCGCAAAACAACGCCTTGCGTTTTCTTGACATACGAATGTTCTTCGAGCGAGACCAGGTCTGCTGGTCGTACGAGCCTAGGGCCAATAAGCCGCTTCTGCCGTTTTCTTCGGGCCACTCCAAGCTAGTTAAAAGGGGTATTGCAAAATTAACCCTAATGAATGCGCTTCGCCGCTCATGTCCTCACAAGTGTTCGTGTAGTTTCCAGGCGCAAGCTGACCGCCTGAAAAAGGCGGGGCTTCCTCAGTATGTCGTCACATCTGTGGCGGAGGGTCTTCTCAAGACTGTCAAACATGCTCGCGAGGGTGAGGAGCAGGCTTCACCAGAAACGGAGCCTGTCAAGCAGAAATGCGCCGTCATACCGTACCTTTACGATGTCTCACATAGGCTGAAAAAGATAGGAAACAACGCCAACGTAAGAGTCGTCCTTTCAGCACCAAACAAGCTTTATAATCTGTGCAAGGCCTCCTACAGTGGTTCTGAAAACCCAGGTGCCAAAAAAAGCCCAAAGAAAGCTTTGTTAAATGTGAGAACAACATCGTTTATGAGTTACTGCTGTCCTGTGGCAAGAAATACATAGGGCAGACGGGACGGTGTGCCAATGACAGGCTGCGTGAGCACGCAAATAACGTGCGAACTGGAGGTGTGGGACATTTGGCTTTCCACTGCAGGAAGTGTGGGTGCGATCCCATGTATTCGCAGTGCACTGCGACAGGAAGGAGCCAGGCACAAACAACACGTGAGATAATTGAAGCGGCGAAGATTGCAAGTTTGGGACACATGTGCATTAGTGCACCTTCAATTGACCTATCCAAAAGAACTAGACTTTCTAAGCAAGGCCCACAGGGTGACTAGACGATAGTGGTAGTCAGGAATGACCGCTTGATCTCTTAAAGAAGAAAAAAATCCGGTATCAGGTTGTTTGATTGCTTATCATGCATACTTATTTGTGGTTTTACATGAAGCCCTCCTGTACAATGCGCCTGCGTGCGTTGCTTTTTGTTGTCTATATATAGATATGTACCACTGTAGAAAATAAAGCATATGTTGGAAGTCAGCGCTGTGTCCGCGTCGTTTTTCGTCCCTGTTCTTTTGCGCGCTCAAAAATGTCACACACACACACACATATATATATATATAGATATATATATATATATATAATATATATATATATATATATATAAAATGCTTAACAATGGTGGTGACGTGGCTAAGGACTACGCATTATTCGCAGGATGTTCTACCTATAGTTTAGGTGCTTACTGATAAAACAGTAGGTTGTCATTACAATGTGAACATGTATGAAATGGCATGAAGTGTTTAAAACCGATTCAAAGAATAATTTTACGAATCGCAGAAATTTCAGTTTGTTTATAGGATGAAGGCATGCAGACGTGAAAGAGAAGACACAGACAAACCAAACGCTAGCGTTTGAGCTGTCCGCATCTCTTCTGTTTCCGTGTTGCATGGCTTACTTTCTTCTAGAATCAACATTTTTTGTTGTTTTACGCGAGCGGAAATTGTTCTGAGACTCATATATATAAACTTCGAGTAGTATTTTATTTCCCCCAGAGGAATAGAGTGCAGCACTGTAAAGTTGCTACAAAAACTTGTTGCGGCTGTCATGCATCCACCACAGTGTTGCTGTTTGAGTAAACCCGGTGGAAGTGCCTTGTTGAGTAACAAGAGGTAGCGGCACCAACTTTCGTCGATTGTCAGATAAAAACCCTAATGGTGTTCGCTCTGATTTGAAGTTCTTTTGAAATTCTTGATCAATCTCTATAAAACTTGTTTAGTTTATGTGTATTTGTATGCTGATTTTGAAAATGCAAATATTTTTTTACTACTATATGTCGTGGTAATTAAGTATATCAAACATTTCATGTGCCATGTTAGGCCTGCACGAGTTACAAAGTAAGCATATCACAATAATATGAAATGGGAACTGTATGCAACATAACCAGAATGCATGTCCTAAACCCACTTAACAGTAGTCATAGTATGCTGAACATTGACCAGTAAGTGTATGTCTAGCTGGTGATTCGCTCACGAGAGTTCAATATTACGTAACTTTTAACTCAAATGGGTTTTAAAACGCGAGTTCGTATGTGGGCTAGTGGGCTCATGAACATTATGCCAGAACAGCGCAGTAAACTCCTTTAAAACTATTGCATACAGTTTTTATCCCCTAACTATAGCGATATGTCGATTTACTTTGTAACTCCAAGTTTGGAAAGGCTTGCTCATCAAGACACATGAAATTTTTGTGTCAAAACTGCGTTTTCTTCCAGATAATTGCATATTTGAAATCGCCACATAAGTAAACCTAAACTCAGCAAGTTTCATCAATATCGACCAAGAAGAAAAATAAACGCATTATTTGTTGCAGAGTGTCTCATTGAGTACCACGAAGTGGTCACACTGACTCTTGCCAGGGGAGTCATGTACACCACTGTCCTTAAGGACAACGGAGTTAAAGGAACGCTCCAGTGGGGGTCAGCGTTACCATGGCAAAGGGGTCACCCTGACTACCTATAGGTACTAGCGGGAAATAAAAGGTAGTCGCGTAGACTCCTGCGTTGGGAGTAATACATACTCTCTCTCTGCTTGCGAAGAAGGGAGTCGTTTGACACCCCAAATTGTGAAGAAGGGAGTCGTTGGTCTGAAGAACGAAGGGAGTCGTTTGACACCCCAAAAGGTCATCATATGTGTAGCGAGGCGATTACCACCCAGAGGTAGTCAGTACAGACACCCTTTTTTTTTAAGAGTGTACGACAAACCGCAAAGTAGTCACTGAATTGAAGCTCTACTCTTGAAAGCGAAGCTGAAGTGTCCTCCAAGTTTTTATCGGCAGCGCGCACACAGCACACGCTGCACCCGCCACGGTTCTCTAGTGGTTACGGCGCTCGACTGCTGACCCGAAGGTCGCGGGATTGAATACCAGTCCGATAGGGGCGAAGTGCTAGAGGTTCGTGAGTTACATTTAGGTGCACGTTAAAGAACACCAGAGGGTCACAATTTCCGGAGTCCTCCACTACGGCGTCCCTCATAATCATATCCTGGTTTTGGGACGTAAAAGCTCAACAATTATTAACACACGCTGCAAACAGAGCGCGAAAGCGGTTCGGAAGTTGCGGTTTGCTGCGCGGGCGCCGCTCGAGATGGTGGCGCACGCGCTGAGAAGCAACGCTACTGTGCTGAGTGCCCACTCCTCTTACCTCGCAATAAGTGGAATAAAGTGGAGATGCCTAATGATGTACAGACTGTAATTTAAAGCACGAATAGAGGTGCGCCTAAACGACAGCAGCCCGAACGACTCTGTTGCAAAGTACCAAGGCTAACTAGCGATGCGACCGTCTGGGTTTTTGTGACCGTCAAACGCAATTTAAAAATACAAAACCTATTCAAATCCCGAACTCGATTCGGTCACTAAATTCACGGTCTTTCCACTTCCACCAGTGTCCTGTGACACGCTCTGGCCGACTGTCAGTCCCTTTAACGCATGCGAACTGTGCATGTACCAGAAGGAACAGCCGGGCTAGTTGGTCTTGATTTGTAACAAATTAAATTGTACAGTGCAGAATGCAAGACGAAAGACGACTCTCAACTGAAGTTTTATTGCATATGGCACAGGCGTAAACATGCATCCGCAAAGGATTACGAGGAAAAGACAAGAACACGAGAAGCATCGCGGGGAGTGCTCATCGCTGTTAAAGATACGTTGCCGTGTTCGGTCGTTGCTAACCCAAGTGACCTTGAAACGTTATGGCTGCTCTTTCATTCAACCCCGCAAGATATTTTACTTGGTGTGTGCTACCGTCCCCCCCCCCCCGAGCTAACAGTGAATTTACTGATAAAACTTAACTGTGTTCTACTAACAAAAAGATATGCCAACGCGCACGTTTTGCTGTTCGGAGACTTTCATTTGCCTCATATTAAATGGAACGACAATCCACCGTCGCCACAATGCCAAGACGAAAACAGTTTTCTTGATATTTGCTTCAACTATAACTTAACTCAGCTTGTGTCGGAAAATACACGCGTCGCGCAGGACTCAGCCACCATTCTAGATCTCATTTTAACTAACAATCCTTCCAGTTTATCTACAATGACTCAGCTTAAAGAAATTAATGACCATAAGTGGTTCATGCTGTTTTTGCGTTCATGTTCCTGTAATCTTCTGTAATCTTCTGTAAGATTACAGGAACATAAACGCTCGCTAGTAGGCAATCTTCATTCACATCTGGCTAGACATTGTAATGAACATGGGTGTACTGCGATATTTGCAGACACAGTGTGTATTTTTGCGCATGCGGATCAGGCTACACTGTAAACCACTTTGCACCCTTAAGAGTGTTTCAAGCAAGCAAAACACCCTTTTGCCTAACAAAATTAGCAATAATTAGGGTGTAAGGGTGTTTTCCTTGCCCAAAATAACCTTTAAGGGGTAATGCTCTAACTAAACACCCTTTAGGAGGTAAGGGTGTTATGGGTTATCGAAACACTCATGGCCCGTACCACAGCGTGCCAGATGATAACTGGGACTCGCTAATTAAAATGTCGTTGGATCTTAGGCGAGTTTAGATTAAAAGCCATGTCTTTTTATGTTCATTTATACGGAACAGGAATATCTCCACCGGCACTGAACGGCGGCCCAAGATACTATGGCTATATATACCAGATGGTCAGTGTAAGGCTGTGTAGCACGAGCGGTCCGTCCATGTGGTATTTTACAATAGGCTCTGTTGTGTGTGCGGTTTGGCGCGTGCGTTCACCTTCTGTGCTGATGTCATCTGTAATTGCGTGTCCCCTGACTGGTAGAATTCTTTTTTTCACATTTTTCAGTGATAAGGGTGTTAGGCTATTGAAAACACCCTATGGCATGGGTGTTTTGATACGTGAAAACACCCTTTTCCTAGGGTGTAAGGGTGTTAGTTATAGACACGGCAAAACCCCCCTAAGGGTGTAAAGTGGTTTACTGTGTACCAGAGAAATCATCGAAGCTTTATACATTCACAAAAAGGGTCCTAGTTGTGTAAGCGTGCCTTCTTTAGCCCTTCATGACAGAGAAATTTCGTTCTTGAATAGTTCTGTCACATGATACAGGTTGTTCATGGTTAGTCCTAATATTTTGCATTTATCCTCTGCTTCGCGTCATCGGCATGTGGTCACGTGGCTATAAGTTGTGCTTTAAAGTGTGTGTTTCTGCGATAATAAAGTTAGTTGTGAGAACACCGCTGGTGCGCGTGTCCTTTCTTCATCTCTGTCCTGTTGTTCGCGCTGAATCCACCCAATATGTTCAGAAAATGTCACAGTTTCGCCGCAAGGGAGAAGCAGTGAATGAGACAGCAACAAATTGAAATGTTGTACGAAGACTAGCAGCTGACTCCTTTAGCATCCGATCTAGCGTACCAAATTCTAGCGCGAGGGAATACGGCCGCTCCAGCGGGCAAAGAGGTTTTCGTGCTGTATCTTCAACGCGAAGTAAGCGGTGGGAGCACAGCACGTAGAAAGGCCGTCTGCTAACCCCTGTCAAGATAGCGCGCGGGACCACGCCCACTTGGTCAAAATTTGCAGCTGCCGCCAAAGTGACGCAGCCGAAACCGGCACCCCTTAATGCTACTTCGCTCGACGGAGGCGGCCGTCGTGTTTCGGCTCTTCTTGAGTCGATTCCGTCAGGCAGCCTTGGCGAGCTTCACTCGAACATACGACACGCGGGTCTATGTTATCGATTCGAACTTTATGCAGAACATGAATGCGACGGCACAAATGCGCCTCAAGTGTCCATATAACTGCTATCGCAATGAAAACAGCTGGTGGTGGTTGCCCTGCAAAGCGTTCAGAGAAGACATGATTGGACGGAGAAGATGGCCAAGGACGACGCAAGGGAAGCGTGCGTCCAGTCAACCTGGGCGGGTGCGCTCTATCTTGCGATGGTAAAACTACACAGCGATAGTTCCGCCATCGCGCAGCGGCGTCATACAATTAGATGGTGACCCGCCAGCTGGTGGACCAGCAGAGCAGCGCCTCCCATCAATTACAAAAGCGATAAGCAAAAAAATTACCGCAGCTTGCGCTAAGTCACAGGCTTTCACCCCTTGCTATACTATATTACACATAGCTACGCTTGCTCTCGCCAAGAATGTGTCTATCTCTATCGTTATTTCTCTCTATCTGTACTCCTTCACTCGCCCATCAGCATCCCACGCCGGAGGAGAAACGGGCGTTCTGGGAGCGAAGCAGAGGACGACGAAGAGAGCCGGTTCTGATGATGATGACAGTGTACGACACGGCCAACCATAACAGCTCTGCTGTAGAACCATTCACAGCGCATCTGACCCAAACGCCGCTTTTGACTTGTGTCGGCTATCAACCAATGGCATGTTCTCTGTTGTTTCACACCAAACAGCAGGCGTCGGCCGGTCCGAAGAGAGTGATCAAAGGAATCTATGAAAAGAGCACGCCTGGGAAAACGGCCACTTCGCATTTCACTTTTAAACTCTTCTTGACGCACACGACTGCAAGATTTTGCTCAACTCTTCATAGCAGTGTTTACTTTCCGAAGGATGTGTTTTCTCTCTAAGCCCAAAGGGTTCATGACTTCTTTAAAGCATGGCTAGTGCTGGCGGATTTCACTTGAGGGAGACCTTAGACGGACCTGTTGACGGCGGTGGTTCGCAACAATCATGCCCGGCAATTGATATTAATTATCAGCGTGACCTGGAAAGCAAGGACCGCACGCATGTGGTCTATATCGGTGGGAACGGCGTGCCCTGTGGAGACGGACCTGTGAATGCTTTGTGATCTCATGGCAGGCAACTCGTGATGGGGTTCCAAGGCCGGCCACGTGAGCGGGCTGCGCCGTGGAGCCTCCAGGGCCAGTGGCTGCGTTGTCGCCTTGTCCAGCTGCGTCTCGAAGCTACCGCGCATCTCCGGAACTGCACCTTTGGCACCTGCGTTAAGGACAGAAAATTTTTGCTTGCATGCATAGTTTCTCGCGCAAGGCTCCATTGAGGTAGCATCATTATTCGCACACGGTTATTGAATGCTGAACCGTAGCGAAAAGAGTTATTCCTCTTTGGTGTATAGACATCGGAAGCCTTCCGTCGCTTGTTAGGCAAAGTATAATTCTCGCCGCAAAAGGCTACTCGTGGTCATGCTTGAGACTCTCACCGGAGAAATGTTAGCGATAACGCAGCTGTGCTCCGCTGACTGCGCAGTCAGTTCTGCAACATTTCTCGGGAAATCCACGAGCAAGGAAATTTGCCAAGACAAAGCTCTAATCGATCGGAATATAAGGTAAACTGCGAAAAAAACACCCATGGTTTATTCAGACAGAGAAGTTGAAGAAGCATTCGAACTGTCACATTTCCCTCCCATGCAAGCTATACCAACGGAGCTAACAATTCTCATGGCAAGAACAGTAGCGAATGGATAAGCGCGGGGAAACTACCGTACAAGTTACTGTTAAATTCGAGAGTATTTTTCACAAATAACAAGCATCGCCGCCAAGGGAATCGTCCTTGCTGCTCTAATTTTTCATCTATTAATAGCTTGCCAACTCGCCGAAAGATACCTCATTTCGATTTCATCAAACTTCCTTCATCCAGTGTGTTTTCGCAGAATCAATGATATTGTGTTTTGTAGCGTAACTACACTTGCCTAGCCGGAGCCGATTTCGCGTGGAGCGTCATGAGCCGTGCTGCGCATGAGCGAGGATCAGTGATGTCACACAGATGGGTCCCTGGAGCTGGCATCTCACGCGCTCTCCGACACCGCTGCGCGCGGCTCGGCGCTGCTGGTCTGCGCCGCATTCGAGAGGACTGAGGTCGTAGACACAGTGGCGCCGGCACGCGCGCCGCTATTCGCCTTCGCTGTGCAGTCGCCGTCTGACACTGCGCTGGGGCCGCATGATAGCGCCTCTGACTGGCGTTTGCAGGTGTGTAACGCCATGGAGAAGGAGAGCGCAAATGCTGCTCGACAGCGCAGAAGAGCCGAGAAGCTTATCTTATCGGATCCCGAAGTAGCTGCCTGGTAATAAGCGGTTCAGCGTACGAAGAATGACCAGAAGAAGGCTAAACGTGCTGCGGAGACACTGGAGGAAAGGGAGGAACGTCTAGCAAAGCGGCGTCGCGAGGATGTTGAGCGACGGCAGCGTGTTACTTCACTGACCACCGAGCCGTCTTTGTGGCAATTGAGAAGCAACCTGACGTTGAGCAAAAATAAGTATGCATGTGCCACATAATACGGATACCGTGTGTGTGTCATTGGAGCAGCAGTAAGCGTGACAATCAAGCTAATCCTAGACAATGTGGAAAGCTAAGAATAATCAGCTGAACCTTTGCTAACGCTACGTATATCCTGGCATAGCCGAGCTAAGCCACCGCAATTTTTTGTCTTTACAGATGCCGAATGATTCGTTCAAATGCGAAAAAGACTTCAGTTGGATGTCTCAGGTTCAAATGTGTTTTCCCTCATTTCGATTCCAAATGGCCGATCCAGGAGACAGCAGGGGCGCGGCTTTGTGCAAGCCAAAAACGAAAATAATGGAATATAAAGCACACTCAGTAAACCGCTTGATACCTTACGTTGATTAACTGGTAAACGAGGAAGCGAGCAAGAGCGCAGTCACTTAAAGGGCTCGGAAAGGGTTTCAGTTCTAAGCTGGCAGCAAAATCATCACTTGCAGGCCGATTTGAGCTGTATGCGTGACGGGTTTACTTTATTATAAGGCTTTAAATATTCGAATCGCTACGGATCGTGTCAATAAAGTTTTTTTCCGCTCCTGCCCACGTTTCATGGATACGGTGACTGTGGCAGTCACGGGTAATATTTTTCATCTTAATTGGGAACGAATGTTATTCGTAACAGTTGGAACACTGTGATTTTGTTGTATTGGAATACCAGTAGCACAAAGCGAATGTGTGATTTGTACATTTAGGAAATTCCGGCCAAGAGCTAGCAATCGTGCTCCATCACCAGTGTTGATCTCAAGGTTTCCATTCTCAGTCACCATGAATCGTTCTTGCTGCGTTGCGGATTGCAAATCTTGTGATGTCTTGCTGCGCCTGTGCTAGGCAGTCGGCGAGCGGAGTGGCTGAGGATCGCTCGCCCGTTTCCTTATGCGTAACCATAATTCCCGTATGTACACTAGCTGGTGAACCTTGCCAGAGAGCTTTAGTTTTTCCGCAAATTTCTCAGCGTTTGCATATTACACTTTTAAGGCGTGTTCACAT
This sequence comes from Rhipicephalus sanguineus, assembly GCF_013339695.2. NCBI lineage: Eukaryota > Metazoa > Arthropoda > Arachnida > Ixodida > Ixodidae > Rhipicephalus > Rhipicephalus sanguineus. The sequence goes on along the minus strand of NW_023615118.1, from coordinate 90,273 downwards.
TTGGCCTCGAAGGAGGCGAAAGCGGCAAAACTATCCGCAAAGGCCTCACCGCGCTGCCACCGCACGTCCGTTTCCGCTCCGTTTTTCGTGTTCCGTTCCGCCTCTCGCGCAGTGCGGAGGCGGTGGCCGTTTTTCGTACCGGCCAAACTCTCCGGTCCCGCTCGCTTTCTCGGTCGCTGATTGGCAGAAAAAAAACGGTGACCTATGACGTCTTCACGCCTGCTCGTCGAGAAACATGGCGCCCGGGTGAAGCGACGATGCGAGAACCGAGGCCTAGCAGCTGCGTAAAAAAAGCTCATTTGGGTGTTATTTTGATTAGTGCTAGAGTTAATCATTATCCACGGAGATATTCATCGAAAGGTAGCAAGCCGGCGCAACCTTCCTGCCCTCCTCAGTGCCTGCGATCGCCGACGGAAACCGACGGAGTGTGCTTGTGTTTACGCGAGGATCGGAGGCCACCGATTTCGTGTCTTTAGTGCCGTCGTTCGCTTTGCTTTGGGAACTAGAATGTCATCATATGGAGGCGTAATCTGTGTGTCACACGCTCATCGTACAAGAACGTCAAAAGTGTTCGATCGCCGCAAACAGCGTCTGCGATTTGTATGTGCTCCGTGTTCGGGGTTCATTCCCGCGAAATGCGTACATGTATTGCCAGTCCTGTGTGAAGTACGGAGTGATGATACACTCAATAGCGATAAGTTTTCTTGCCGTCATTGCACATGTTCTGCTACGAGTGCGCTGCTTTGCCGCTTGCGATGCGCTGTGGTGAGCGCGTCCGAAGTGCTCGATCGTGTCCTCAGTTGACGAAGTCTGCTCAGAAGATACAAGTCGAGGTATGAGCCTGCTATTTGCTGCAGCGGTGCTAGACGTAAAAGTGTTCTTTGCGGCGTGTGTGTGCTCTGAAGTGTGCTGTACATGTGCGCTGCCAGTGCAGTTTTCTTGTGTATCAGCCATCTCGATACAGAAGCTCCATCAAACTTGAATTTGCTGTTTAGCTCGCGTATAGTTTGTTTAAAGTTCTTTGTGCACTTTGAACATTCTGCTTTCATAGAGTGCTGCGTTAGATATGCCCGAGAATGCTGAGTCATGAATGACAACTTCAGGTAGCCTTCATTTCTATCATGTGGAAATAATGCGAACAAAATTTCAGATAAAGCAAGTCGTGATGCGAGCGACTTCTTGCTGGTGTCCAACTACAGAGACTACTTACTGATGGTCATGTGGAGGAGAAATGCTTTAATTATCTACAAATTTCCATTTGATAATCAAAAGCCCTATGCGTGTAAGAGAACGGTAAAACAATACTCTAACCAAAATTGTGAGTTCGATGTAGAATCCGATGACGTACAACTGGCAGCCTAACTTGCTCGAAACTTTTGCTGACAGTTTGCCCTCACAGGCTAGCTGCGGTCATGTTACAAAAGCTGGCAGTCGCCCAAATCAAAGCTTTCCACTACCTTGCAGATCTGCCTTCGTTCATTCTATCGTTTGTGGCATACCTATTTTCCATGATCCTTCATTTTAATGCAAACAAAATTGACACGTATTACCCAATTAGTCTGCCTAGACGCTCTTTTAGGTACTCTTTGATCACCAATTCTGTCTGTAGCTGGTGCTGCATAATGTGTCTTAAAACGACTCGTACCAGCAAAACATTCACGTGAGCTATTTCGCTAGTGCTGTTACACGTATCTGTCACTGGTTGGCTGAAAAAAAAGCAGTGACAATTTGACGTCTTCATGTATGTTCGATGTAAACATGACACCTGCACAAAGTGACAAAGTGGGAGCAGTGGCCTAGTCGCCAGCTGCATAAAATGAGTTTATTTGGATGTTATTGTGATTAGTACCAGTGTTAATCAGCATCCGTCGAAATATTCATCGAAAGGCAACAAGGTGAGGCTAGCTTCCAGATCTAATCAACGTGTGCGATTGCCAATGAAAAAATGCGAAGTGTGCTGTGTACGTGAACGTTGGGTGCTGTCGATTGCGTGTGTTTCATGCCATCGTTCGCTTTGCAGGTAATTCCATGCAGGTGTAAATTGCATATGGCACATGCTCATCGTACACAAACATGAAAAGTGTTCGCTCGATGTATCCAGCACATGCCGTTTGTGTGTGTCCTGTGTTCGCAGCCAAATGCGTACCTGTATGCAGATACTTTCAGCGAACTGCAAGGGCGAGAGTGATGATACACTCAGTAGCTACAATATTCATTGCCTCTTCATTGCCGTCGTACATGTTCTATTGCGTCTGAGCTGTTTTGCCGTTTGTTGTGCTCTGTGGTGACCGTGTAGCGTTCGAGTGAACAATGGCGTCCGTAGATGTGTATCTGCAGCGTTGGAGCGGTTCTAGGTGCTAATTGTTTGATGTATTGTGCATCGTGCAATGTGTTTGTGTTACGAAGTGAACCATGCAAGCAATCAGTCACATGTTCCTGTGTGTCGAACTATAAAAGCTGGATTTATCTGCTTATCACATGGATTTATCTGCTCTCACACTTACTTGTGCATTTACTTGTGCACTTCTTCGGGTACATCTTTTAGTGAGGTGAAAGGTCTGGACATGTGCTGATAGGTCTGGACACGACCCGTAGGAGGTGTTTTTAATGGGAATTTTGGGTGGCCTTCATTTTTGTTACGGGGATGTTAGTTTGAACCGCAAGATATTCATGACTAAACAAAGTGTATGGTTTTGTGTTCAGACCCGAACGGTTCGCACACTAAAGAATCACAACTCCTCTGTTCTTGCACGTGCCTAAATGTGCAGGTGGTTAGTGCAGGCATTTGTGAGAGCAGATGACAGATAAGCACATATTTTGTGAGGACTGTGTAGTTAATTTTAATGTTTTGCATATCTTCGTGTTCTCATAGAAGGCTACATGTGTGTAAGCATCAAAATCAGTCATTCAAATTGCCGAGCGACTTGGTGCACACTTATTTGTTTTTAGAACAGAGTAACGTGTGTTCATATAATCACAGTCATAGGGGAGTGCCAGCTAGATTGTAGTTTCACGAAAATTTTATATCGTCATGAGGTTGCGACTGTGAAGAATGCAACAGCCAAACCGGTAAAGTATAGTCTAGAATAGATTTGAGCACATAGGGAAGAGACAAGAAGACAAGACGACTAAATGAGTTGGTAGTGGGCGCTCGTTTAGTCGTCTTGTCTTCTTGTGTCTCATCCTTTTGCACTCAAATCTATTCTAGACTCTATGAACCAACGCGCCAAGCAAAGCATTTTACTACGGTAACGTATAAATGAAGTCTTTATTGGGTAAATATGAGCCTAGCAAAGCAAGATATCTTCTGAGATTTTAGGTGCAAAAGCCGCAATAATGACTATAACGCATACTGCTAGGGGTAGTCTGGATTAATTCTTTGCGGTTCTTTAACATTCACCTAAATTAAATATAAGCACTATATTAATAGACCATCGTGAGACTGTGAATAGACTATCGTGAGCACTGTGACAGGAAACATGCTATTTGCCACATGAGCGTGTGGCAAATAGCCTTGAACTCACTGTTGGGCGATTCATAGCGGCAGCTGACGGAAACAATGTGGAAAAGGCGCCATGGTTCCTCTAAACCATGGGTTTCAAACACGTGGCCTGCGGCCCGCAAACCTTGTAGTGGCCTGCACGTCACTGTCTTTGTCCCATATTTTTTATGAGTTGTGACTGAATTTTTGTGACTTTCCTAAATTGCAATCGCATTGTTTTCTCATCTATTGCGATTAGTAACGCTTTGTTCGTGTATGGCTATGCAGACGTGACTGGCCTCAAAAGTTTTTTTTTTTAATAAGGCATCCCATGCAGCGCAACAAAAACTCTATATACAGATCAGCATTCAGATTTTAGTCATTCTGCAGATCGGTATCGATATGTTGTTCGAATCCTCTGATGCCAAATCCCCTTCAGTAATTCAGAAATGACCCATATATGAGAAAGGCGTAGCCTCTTTCAAATCTTTTGTACTCATACTGCTCACGATAATACACTGCTGCTCTTGAACTCTGCCCACATCGAAATGCAGCCGCCATCACCAGCAATCAAACTAGTTTCCTCAAACTTAGCAATGTGACACTTTGCCTGCTAAGCTACCAAGACACTCGCGTTGCAGTGATGAGTACAGTTGTCAAGAGTATGATGTAGCAACCAAATGTGACAGGCTTTCACTAATGAGACGCACTACATTTCAGCACGATCGCTCGTGCTTCTGTATTTGGTAACGTACTATGCTATTTACATCGTGCTTGTAATCTTTTAACCCTTTCCCTACCAAGCTTTTGGCCAAAAACGATGCAAAAATACCGACGCTTTTATTTGCCAATTTGATTCTATGTGTCTTTATACAACAACCAAAGTATTTTTTGCGAATATGCAGACGATTGGCTTCACTGCACTGCACCACAGAAAGTGCCCCAACGTCTCCAGAGTTTTGAATTCGAAACGAATAATTCGATTCAGCTTTCGAATAGCTACTATTCGAAAATTTGAATGATTCGACAGGACGAATATCTAAACACGACAAAGGCCAGTGGTGCAACTTCGGGTGGGGTGGCTAAAACTAACGCTAACGTCGTTACAGTAGGCCATTCGTTAACACTTTTGCCGATGTCCTGGTTCATAAGCAAGCACATGTTTATTTTAAAGAAGATTGTATCATTTCCGCACGTAATGGCTCCAGCAAAAGAAGGCTAGGGAACAGTCTGTGAGACTGCCGAACTGTTAGTGTAAAAAAATAACCAGCACACTGAGCTGAGACCTTATAGTCAAGAGGTTGAAAAATACTTCAATGAGTCCCTGATCACAAGAAAGGATGATCCTTCGAAATACTGGAAAGAGCTATCCAGGAATCTCCAAAATTGCTTTGCGACACCTTCCCATCCCTACTACTGAGGTGCCCAGTGAGCGTGTGTTTTCAACTGCAGCATACACTAACATCACAGTGAGAGAGCCTGAAGCCAGGTCACATGGAACAGCTGGTGCTTCTGCATAACAATTTGTACCCTTTGGGTGGCAGTCACTCACCGCGTTAGGTGCTCGAGAACATCAGCAGATATCATTTCTTGGTTTTTTCTTGCAATTTTAATAAAGTATTCTTTATTCGATTGAAGATTTTTGGCCACTATTCGGCGCTATTCGATTTGAAGTCAATTCGAGATGAAATTTCACTATTCGCACGCCCCTATCAAATTTCTCAACATGGCTTCCTTTTGCAGTTAGCGTAAAGCAGCCACGTTGATAAAGAAATTCGATCCAGATCAGGCCCGACCGCGACCATTAAGTGACTGTGCGGTGTGACACCACTATTAGTGCTAACAATTTTGCTCATTGGATGTAAAAGATTTTAAAACGACTGCATATTCAACAGAAGTTTCTAAAGGAATTTGAAAAGTTGTCCCATCTGCTTGTTTTGCACAACCTATTTTTCTTTGGTTGCCCACTGATTTTCTTTCACCGCTATATGGTCTTACAAATTGTTTTCAAAGTTGACTTTTGATAGTTACGTGGGTCGAGGGAAACGCCAAAAGTATAATTTTTCTCTGTTCAACATGGACATCACCGAAAACGAATTTGCACTATATTTCTAGCCTGAGATTTCATTCTATCTATGCAAAAACAGAGCATGAATGGGTTCAGAATAAACAGATATTTAATTACAAAGTAATTAGGAATGATTACTATAACACACATAAATGAGCGTATTACGACATTATTTTTGTTGCAATATAATATCGATTGCCTTGAAATAACATTGTATCGATTTGACACATTTACAGACAGTTCTTCATAGGTGGCGTCTGAAAGGGTTAAAAGAGATCAGTAACTTCATACTCTGAGGCATGTCTCATCAACCTGCAATCGTTAGCTAAATAAGAATAGCTTTTGTTGCCGTCCGCTGTGTTAAACCAACAAATCCAGGTGGTCACGGCTTAGCCAAATTTATTGTGCTTTCATGCTATAAATCAGCAGAATAAACTACTGATTGAAGTTGTACAAGCTACGTGTCACTCAGATTATGTTTACACTGAATTACCTGCAGATAATGTTATGGCTGAATATTTCTGTATATCGTGTGCATCCACTACCATATTCAACAGTGTATCTGTGTGTATTTTGTGTTTGTTATCACTTGGATGCTACATATTTCTTTTTCAAAGTGGTGAGTAACATTTAGACCATGTATTATGTTCTGCAAGACACGTTTCGATTCATAACACTGCGATTCCAAGCACTGTTTCACTTTGTGCAGTACAAATCTTGTTATCGTTGCTGGGACCCTCTTTCTGCAATGCCCTCGGGTGAAATGTAGCCACCGAATGAAGAAATAAATAAATAAATAGCGCATGAGTAACGTGGCTTCATAACATGCCGTACATCGCATTTGTACTAATTAAGTGAAGCACATGTAGACAGTTGTGCTAGTTTTGATGGCACAGAGGGACCGACTAATTCTCGTTGAGGACATATGTATAGTACACCAATGGGGGTGGGTGGGGGTGGAAGCGAGATATAAACAAGGGAACCACCCAGGCCTATGGGTTCCTGCTGCTTAAATCCCCAAGAGTTCCCACAAGGATAGGCAACAGTGTGGCAGCAGACACTGCCAGATTCCACCATTACCAAATGTTAGTTGGAGCAACTTTTAGAAAATCTCTGTAGCAACCGCTATATCCTATGTATGAGTGCGACCGCGGCAAAGGTCCACCTACCCTTAAGAATAGTCAGGCTGATGAACTTGAAGCAGTATTGCTAATACCGGCAAACAGTTCTCAAAACCTGCTACTGCAAAAGGATATGTATTCACTTCCCGAGGCAACTTTATACTGCCTCTGTTCAAGTTGCTGTACAGTAGCAAGACAGAGACCTCAGCATGGCAATCTGCACTGTAAGCCACTAGAAGCTCGTACAGTGACAGACAAGACAGAATTCAACGGGCCCTAGACGAGGTTGAATCATACACAGCAGAAGTTGTTACGAAGTGCGCTCCAAGAAAATCGAAATAAAAATATATTTGACCACCAAGAACCCTAAACCAACACAGCTCCACCACTACATTTACTACTGCAAGATGGAGAACTTATCCAAGTAGTCGGCACTTGCTAGTGCTTACAATGCATGTGAAAAAAATTGGCAGTGCAAGTAATACCCTTTTCAAACTCAAGTACACAATGCATAATGTTACTAACTTTATTAGGAATTTCACACTCAACAGAGGAAATAATGGAGATAGACACTATGAAAGTAGGGCACGCCTTCGTCATGAGCAAAGTAACTTGCGCTCTCCCATGATGCGCAACAAACTGAAATCTACCAAGCAAATTGAATAATTTTGATTGCCTGCGAGGTGCCACTTGGTCTGCCCAAAAACATAAGCACAGACTAGGCATCGAACTAGGCATGATCAACACATACGAGAAACTTGCTGGGGCCACACTTATGGCCCAGCACAATGGACTCAATGCAACACACCATGGTACTCTGTGTTGATAAGACTTAGAGTCACTGGAAAAATGTTTCCACTGAATCTAATATGTCTGTGTTAACCCTCAATGTCTCAGGTATGTAAAAATGGAACCACACTTATGCCACCTGATGTAGGAGCAAGAATCCTCATGCCATGTCACATGAACCCGTACTTCCAAATAAAACAGCCACAAGCCTGAGAAGCCACCCTGCGAAGAAGGCAGTAGGATGCAAACATCTACTTTACTGATACGGTCTCATCCTCAGAAGGGAGACAGTGACTTCCACTACCAGTGCACACAGCGTCCCGCAAATGCCGCCTTACGACTACTGAACAACGACCCAACAATTGGTCGTGGAAGGTGTGGATTTTCAATCTGTCATTGGAAACGAATTGGTAACCCTTGAACGTTGAGCTGCAATAGCCAGTGGGGCCATGGAGAACAGGCTCCACCCTCAGTAATCAAGCAGTCTTTATTTCAATAAAGTTGTTTTCTTCTCTCTTATTTGTTGTGTCAAAACATGAGGTTAAGTTATTTTCATAGATGGGTGAGAAGCAAAAGAATGGTTATACTGGTGACGTAACCTGACCATATAATTCCATGATTGCATGGTTAACGTGTCATAGTCAGTTGCAAAATTGGTTTATTGACACCTACGTATAGCTCAGGCAGTCAGTCCGTGTTTATTTTTCAGCAAATCAAGCACAATGGTGAAAAATGGGAGATGGAGTAAACATTTAGATATTGCCCACTGTACGAGCAATTACAGGGCATATGTACTAGCAAAAGCAAATAGTTATATATGCAAAAAACGAATATTAAATATCAACTTGTACAAAAGAGAGCATTACTACATATAGCATCATATTCGTACATAACAAAGATAATAGAAGACAACGGCATAATGTCATCGTTGTTGTATGCTTGGTGAAAACACGATGATATACCTAATGCAGTACAATTTAAAGAATATGTACAGTTGTGAAAAGAATCTAATTACAGTGGTATTTTTAATATGTAAATTTCAATGTGTTACTGCATTAAGAGTTGTTGCACATGATAATTGTGGTTGGCTGTGATAATCATCAGGTTACTTTATTCAAACACAGTTCTGCAATAAGGTGTGTACTATATTAAACAATATAGGAACAAACGAGATCGTGCGTGCTGTGCGATTCAAGTGGTCTTGTGAAAGAATACCAAAGTTGCCCTTATGCATGTTTTTTTTTTAAGCAATTTTAGGCTCTGCACCTACTTCTTTGCTCACTCTCACAATGCCCATGGGGATATCCTCATTTCATCCGGTAGTTATGTAGTGACTAGGTAATTATAAAAGAGGCCCAGCTTGCAGGTTCAAACAGAACATATAGCGCATTAGTCTCAAGACATGTAAATAGGCTTCTTTTTTTTCCACTTTCTCCTGCGCTAATTAGTGCTTTTACCCAGTTACTTGTTATATACGATGATGATGATGAAACAACTACATTTGGGTATGTTGTGAAAAAACATATATGTAGATGCACTTATGTATATAGTATGTATGTGCATATGTGAATAGTTATATGTATAAATAATTATGTCTATATGTGTTTATTGTTAAATATGCTCTGCTAAGCTGCTTTTATGAACTCCGATATGGACCGATCACTAGCCAATGTAGGCTAACGGTCCAGATATCTTGTAATCTTTTGCTTGGTTTGTCAATAAAAATCAGAATGATTGAAAAAAAAATGCATCATTCGAGAAAGTACAGGTTTTGTTATGAAAATGACGAATTGCAAGAAATGTTTTCTCGATTTATCAGCCTACCTTGGCCTAGGTGATAATAAAGGAACACAACATTTGGTGATTACAAGAATTTTTAATGAACTAATGTTGATTATTCAAACATAGCACCCTATACGTAGAGACTAATATAAGTATACAAGATGCAGAGATGCAATGACTATGCATTCACTGCATATATACAGTACTATGATCTGAATCTGGTGTGACAGCTGGTACTTAATGTTCTGTCTTGCTTCTTGTCCTGCATCATATGAGCCTACTCATGTCATTGTTCTCAGCTTTGCACTGTACTCAGTGAAAAGCTGAGTTGCTTGATTTGAGCGGGCTTTCAGATGAAGTGCAGGTACAACTCACCTATTTATGTTATCCAGGCCATGCTCTTTTTATTTTATAAAAACATAGCTCTATATTAACTATCCAAGTTGTTAATACCTATATGACACATTCGGGTGTGCCAGTAGCTTAGGTAGAGCTTGCTATATATAATTCAGTGAACATTGGTTGCCATACAGAAGCAAATCTTTGTAGTGAAAGTGATCAAATGAGAACACATACATGGGCGCTGCTAACAGCTACCACAGTCATTAGTCAATCAGTCTCGGATTTCTTCATTGCTGAGAGCAGGATCATACATGTCATGGCACTGCTTATTGTTGTGCACTTTGATAATGTACTATGCATTGTTTAATTTTTGTGTGAAGTATGCCTAGGTATATTAAAGGGACAGCGGAAACCATTGAGACCAGCAACAAGAAATGTGAATATTATGTTCATTGGAAACACTTTATGTTGGCATCAACATAAATATTCACTTTTATGTAAGTACTGTATTCTTGAAAACGTGTGACAAGCAGCTATGTATAACAATCTTTAGATAAGTTATAAAAATTTCATGCATACATTACTTTCACTTAAATGCTCCATCAAGCTTACCACTTAGGTATGTAGAACATTTTTATGCACAGTAAGAACTTGAGGCATGGGTGGACAGATTTTGTGTTTCTGGTAGAGTAGAACTATTGTGTTCAGGAAATTTACAAGTTGCAAGAATTAAATTTCCACAAGGTTGTTGTTTTGTGCTGCAGTTTCTCTGTGTGGTTTTAAATGTGAAGAAAAAGATGACAGCAAGAGAAGAGAGTAACAGATAACATTAGCTGGTGTCCAGCAGTTTCTGGCAATAAATGGGCACCTAAATAGTGACTAGTAACCCATGGGCCCAGGGCCGTTTTTAGCCAATGGGATGGCCCAGAGTTGCTCTTTCCAGGCTGACATGAGGTTCAAGCCACCAGGTTGAAGCGTTATTGGTTTAGTGGAGGCACCGGGTCCCCACTTGCTGCATATCAATTATCGGATGCGTAGGGGTATACTGGGCTCTTCCCAGTCTGTAATGACTTAAGATCTCCCTGTAGTTAACTGTGCAGTTCCCTCTTGACCTTAGAGGGAGCACCTTGGTGGCTCGTTTTGTAATTGCTCAAGCAATGGCATGAGCCACCTTATTTATGGGAAGGTATAGTGTACAGGTGCCCATCATTTGGAGAGAATTTGCTGTTCGGTCAGCGAGATGCACCCCTGGTGAAGTTGCAGAGTGAGGTTTTGGAGTTGCTGATTATATATCTGACACAACCTTAAGGAAAACCAGCAGATGATGAAGCCAAGCAAGGTATAGGAGACGTTAATTGTACTGTTTTAAGTGTATCACTGTACAAATTGTGATATAGATGTGAAGAAAGTGGATGAAAAGACAGCTTGCCGCCATCAGGGACCGAACCTGTAACCTTCGGATAACGCGCTCAATGCTCTACCGTAGCTCAATTGGTAGAGTATTTGGCGTGTTATCCGAAGGATAGCAGGTTTGGTCCCTGACGGCGGCAAGTTGTCATTTTGTCTACTTTACTTCCTTCACATCTATATCACAATTTGTACAGTGTTACACTTAAAACAGTACAATTAATGTCCCCTATACCCTTGGCTTCATTATGTGCTGGTTTTCATTAAGGTTGTGTGAAGCAAAGAAATGAGCCCTCAAAATTCCCTTCTTTCATTGATTACATATTTGGCTCACGTGGAAGCCATTGCCAATGCAATGGGCAGTTCCTCTGCTCCTTAGGCGTTTTCAGCTCACATTGAGCCTCCCACTTTGGGATCGCCATCTGTTACAATGGACACGTTGCAAAGAGCTATGAACATTGTCACATCATTCCTGTATTTTTATTCTGTGATTTGGGGTGAATCTTTCTAGATAGGGGGAGTAATTAAAGATATCTGCGTACATTATGGGGAATATTCGCCCTTATGCTGTCTCATGCTGTGTAGTTCATTATGTCAATAAGTTCATTGAGTATGTGTGTGCCCATAGGACTCTGCGTGAGTCGTAATATTGCACTATCTCTAGTGACCACTATCTATAGTAGTCTTCCCTGACATTTGGAGTTTGGTACAGTGTTGCACACAGCTCATGATAATGAAGGCCTGCACTAGGCGTACCAAGTTGGCGTCTTTCATGGCAGCATGACAACTGGATATCCTTTAGATAATTAAGCCACATCATTTGTTTGGCGTGTGGTTAAGCCTGTGTATGGTGTATTGCACAGTTTTTTTCTATCTGACCATTGCTGTCACCTACCCACAACATGATGCCATAAGCTTACAGGCCATGCTGTAATGCTTTCATGTTATTCAGTTCTTCCAGTAAGCGCATATATTCAGCACAAAGGAAGACGGAACCAATCCCCAAGGTGTTCACCAGCTTTTGAATTCTATGTCACCTCCGTAAATGCGGTGGGTGCTCGAGCCGACGTTTCGACAAGTGGACTTGTCTTCTTCAAGGCTGGAACTGATTTTAGTTCCAGCCAAGTCCACTTGTCGAAACGTCGGCACGAGCACCCACCCCCTGTTTACGGATTTTTTTCATCGCAAGCTTCCATCTTTCACTTCCTGCCGTTTTTTTTTTGATGTGATCTGATCTCCCCTGTTACGATTACCCTCACATGGTACACATGGTTGTCCTTACATACATGTACGTATACGTTTAGCTTCTGTAGCTTCTCTATAACAGCCTTGTCAGTGATGTTGTCAAAGGCCTTCGTGAGACTCATTCTAACGATTGCTTTAGTATGCAATATCTGCAATCACACGTTTATTATGTAGGGTTCAAGTTGTAGCATACTGTTGTGTGCGGACAGCTTTGGCCTGTACCTGATCACGGTATGCAGGAAAAGATCGCGGTCATCAATTCCTCAAGCTACGTACGTAGCTTCTGGCTTGGTATGACCATTTCAGCATGTCAACAAAATAACGTTAATGCGATCTGAATGTACTTAGTCATATGAGCATTACATAATAGGCTTGCCTGTGTTCGATGTTATTGAAATAGGCCGGAGGTGATCTTGTTGCGCCTCTTTTCTTGGCTTTGGGATAATTACCATCTGTGCAGTTTACCACTTATGTAGGTGGCTGTCTTGCTTGCCAGCATTCGATCAGATACTGGGTGGGAGCCATGATAGAATCATCACAAAGATTTTGCCACATCTTGTTAATGATTCTGGCGGGGCTGGGCATGGACTACATGCAGAACCTAATAAGTTTCAACCTGTCCTCCCCTCAATTGTCGGGCTGTCTTGGTCCCAGTTTTTCTTCCCAGCTGTACGGGTAATTGTTCCTTGGTTGTACAACTTAGGTATCGCGACTCTATTGCTTTTAATGTCTTCCTCAGTATGTGATAACCGGTAACAAGAAAAAACAATCTCATGTATCCATGTATTTCATATGGGCAGAGTAAGAAAAGAACACAGTTACTCAACAGGCTTGCGCAGTATTAGAAAGGAGAGGATGCCAGTCTGACGCTGTAACTTCTGATAGCAAAAGTTACAACTTCGAATAGAAACTCATATACGTAGGCATGCGCAGAAGGGGGGCAGGGGGGCACCCCCCCCCCATAGTCACCTAAGAAGAGGGGGGCACAATGTCTGCCCCATACATTGACTTAATATGGAGGGGGGGGGGGGCACGGTAAACCTTCGCCCACCCCCCGCCTCCCCTGAAGGGGAACCCTGAGCACGCCTATGCTCATATATCTATCAGTCAAAAGGACGGCCAAGAACAGTGACAATAATTTGAGCAGGCACTCGTGCTTTGCCATGGCCGCGGACAATTATGACGCAAGGTTGAACGGCTTTGGGAGAACTAGGATATACGAGTGAACCTTGTGAAAATTCTCCTACTTGCAGCTTTTTTTTTAGCATCGTGCCTTTGTGGCTAACTGCGTAGATTCTGCAGTGCTAGCTGAAAAGAAAACAGGCAATTTGTGCAAGTGAGCGTTTGGTTTCATTGCATTTAAGAACGGTGCCATCGGTGGCAGGGGTCGCCGTTAGTTTATGGCACTTTCCGCTTCACGGCAAGCCGTATACTTTGGCTGCACTACCTTAAACCACGAGATGTAAACAGCGGCCGGCCTCGAATTCAATATGGCGGCCAGGGCGTCGGCGGTGGCTCGCATCGGCGCAATTGCAAACTATCCGTGCAGCACGACAAAACTCACAGCCTCGACAAGGACGCGTTCCTCGAAAGCCTTGCTTGGATTAAGATTGCCGAGAAGGCTAGAATCTCGCTTTTGCACAGCCGGGTGAATCCGCCACTGCTGGCGTGCCCGCTTATGTAGTTTCTGCTGGTGTATCTCCCGAACAACGGTATGAAAAGGCGAAAGCTATTTCTTTTCCGTATTTTGCTTGCATTACTTGAATTCGGTAGAAAAATAAATGCTAAGGAAACGGGAAAAACAGAATGAAAAGTGGCGAAGGCGGCGATGGCATGCAAGAGGGACAGAACAAGTGTCAACATTTTCGAGGCGCCTGAACATGGTTTTCCGACCGCTGTGGCGTTTCGCTTTCTCTTCGCTTCTCAATGCGCCATTCGGAGTAGAGGGCCAGGACAACCCTGGTAACGATTTTGCTGCACTGTTATTCAGCGCAGCAAGATGGATGGTGCTCAGACCAACTGTACTGTGCAAACACTCGCGCCTCCGTTGGTCCGCCAGAGAGTTGTCGAGGGGCGACGCCTAAAGCCCCTGAAACTAGCGACGCCACGTAAAGGCTACGACCGCGTCTGAGCGTGTTCCCGGGAGATTCGGTAGATGCGCCTGTATCATGCGTCTGTTCCTTCGTGGCAATACCGCCGCCGCCTGACAGCGCCCGTGGGGCACATGTTAAAGGGACACTAAAGAGCAAAACGATTTTTCTCGCATTAGTAATGTAGTCTTCCACGATACCAAAAACGCTACGCTTGCTTCGAGAAGACGCTTATTAAGCGAGAAAACGCGCAAAAAGAAAATACAGGTGGCGACGCCACCTTGGAATTCCGGCACCATTTGCCGTGACGTCACATATTTTTGACGGGTAGAGGCCCGTGTACTTAGATTTAGGTGCACGTTAAAGAACACCAGATGGTCGAAATTTCCGGAGCCCTCCTCTACGGCGTCTCTCATAATCATATCGTGGTTTTGGGACGTAAAACCCCAGATATTATTATATTACATATTTTTGACGGCGCCTGCTTGGGTCTACGTAGTTCCTAATCGGTTAAATCGAAGTACATTGTCCTCTGAGGGAGCCAGAGACTTGACATAACGAGTTTGTGGAAATTTCGTCGGGGCAGTGGCGCCAATGTATACGTTAAATGCTCTTTGAAACCTTTTACGTCACGAATTACAAAGTTCGGCGCGAAATTTAAAAATGGAGCTTTGAACTTGGTTTTCTCCTCTAATAATAAACCTTTGGTGGTGAAATAAACTACACAAGAGTTCTCCAAGCACACTTTATCAATCTAAACCAATTCATTGTTTCTATTTAGTGTCCCTTTAAAGCAAGCCACAGACAGCGCAGGCAGCAGCGTCGCAATGACGCGTCCCCATTACATGGTAGCGCCATCTCAAAACACCACGTCTCTTAGAGAGCCAGTGCGATCATGGGGGATGCCCCACGAGCACAACTGAACCTCCTCTGGCTTCCATCGCACCACCTAAAGTTCGCTCTCCCCCATGAACGCAAAGCAGGCGCTTGCCGAGAGCGGGAAAGCTCATTAGGGGAGGGTGATCAGCAGCGGGCGCATCTGACTGGCATTCAAAAAGTAGAGGATGCGCTGTTTCTACGATATCGGTGATCAGGTGGCAGTATGGGCCAGGACAGCGCAAGTATATCAGAATATGGGTGAATGAGGGCGACAGCTACAAGGAGGTACCGGAAAAAGCCATGGTAGCAAAGGGAAAAGTAATGAAACAGAGAGCGTTACGGGAGTTAGGTGATTCCAAATTTGTGGAAACGCGTCATAGTTGCAGGGCTCATATTTGGGAACTCATGTGGCGTGCATGAATTCAGAGGTGCAGTTACTACTCGACGTGAATAAAGGGAGTATGGATCGCCTCGCATTGGCTAAAGACGACAAATGAGGCTGTCAACCAGTTTACCAAAAGGCAGTTGACCTTCTACAGAATAAAAATGCGACCAGATTTGCAGCTAATAACACATTTTTCTTACCCATGATCCATACTAAATACGGCAAAAAGGAAAACCTCCGCGTTCGCTGCAATTTCACTTTCAAATATATTCACCCTAAGCTATTAAGTATATAGTACGCTTCTGTTGCAATCTTTAAAAATTACCTTTGGCCACACTAACTGCAATAACTGTACTCTGCTCCTGGCTGTTTCACCTCGGACCTTTTTTACAGCGAAAGCTGTTATGAGATCATTTCACCGGCCGTTTTTGGCGCCGTAGTTGTCCGCCGCCGGTGTCCGTAACCACTATCGCTCGAAATAAGAAAAGAAAAACGAAAAAAAAAATTCCAGGATGGAACGAGGTTCGAACCTGGGCCCTCTGCGTGGGAGCCCAGTATTCAACCTCTGAGCCACGCCGGTGCTTCAACTGCTTTGCTAAAAGGTCCTATACGGGCTTCATGTCGGGAAGGAACCATATTAACATATGCAATATAGCGTGGTAGATGAGTAAAATAAACACCAAGCGTCGCACAGCGCGAATTCTGTAATCAGGCGTCACACAATGCGAATTGCGCAACGAGACGGTTGTTGAATGCTTCCAACCCTTTACAAAGGGCTCCGCCATAATTCTTCATCGTCATCAGGCACAGCATCAACAAAGTGCGCATAATGCCTTACATGCGTTTAGCAGGTACCACGGCTCTCCGTAGAATGACGAAAAATGGCATAATGCCTGCTTTCTTACTTCTCAAAATTGCAATGATTTGTAGCATAGTGGGTTCCTCGCAAGTGCACTTGTATTAGTTGCCAAGGAAGCCCATAAGCGCATGATCCATTTCCTCGGGGTCTCAGTAAAGTTCTTCGCTCCCCCCCCCCCTCACCTCTCTCTCCCACGTCAACGTATGTTATACAGCATGGCGGGAAAGGGACATAGCGACCGGGCGTCACCTAATGCAAATTACATAACTGGTGGGCCGTTTAAAGCTTCCAACCCATTACAAAGGGCTGAGCCATAATTCTTCATCGTCATCAGTCGTCGCGTCAACAAAGTGCACATAATGCTTACAGACGTGTAGCTGGTGCCTCGTTTCTCCGCAGAATGACGGATAATGGCTTAGTAGGTGCTTCCGAACTTCACAAAAATTGTGATTTATGGCGTAGTGGGTACCTTGCTAGTGTACTTGTATTAGTAGCCCCTAGAGAGTTTACAACGGTGCTTTAGAAACGCCGCTCTTCCAGCTTTCGCTGTGACTGTGCTGCGGTTTCAGCGCAGGCCTGGCGTTGTTTTCCTCAGTTGTAACTTGCCTTTCTTTTACCTGTGCTGTTGTATATTTAATTGATCTGTAATGAAATCTTTATTCTACATTTAATCTGTTTCATTTTACCGACAATAGCGTTCATTTTCTGTGTTAGTTATTACCGTCAATGCTTGTACAACTAACCGAGGGTCCCACTACAGTTCTTCTACTTTGGGACCCTCGTCTGTACATTTGTGATTATGTAACTACTTTTCTTTAATCAATATATCTGAATTTAATCTCACTCACAAGGTGCTATATGCGTTGGACAGGAATGGAGGTGAGCGTAGCTTAGAGCAAATTTTGTTCGAATAGAGACTAAGGAAAATGAAGGATATCAGATAGGCAGTGAAAGTGTACAGGTATTTGCGTAGGAACAGCATTGACACGCATTGGAGAAAGAGAACTAGGAGACTCACCAGCAAGTATACAGCTGGCAGTGTAAGCGATATATGGCTACAAAAAAACATAAAACGGAAAGAAACAGAGGCAGAGGCGGATTTATTTAATAGCTACGACGAAAAAAAAATACGGCTCTTAGTAACAACCGGAACAGTAAAGACTTTATGAGAAGGGGAGCATTTTATGATAATTCCGCGGGCAGCGCTTTACTGTTTGAAGTGAGGTCAGGGGGCTTTACAACGCGTAGCTATAATGTGCGCTTCAGTAAAGAAGAAGAAAAATGCACACGCTGTGGGGAAACTAAGGAAACGACAGAGCATGTTCTGATTGAATGTGGAGATCTCCATCCAGGTCTATGTTAGGGCGCGAGCCTGCATGAAGCTTTGGGTTTTAGGGACAGCAATGGAAAGCAGAACACGTCTGCGCTAGAAATAAGTAAGAGACTGTTAGAGTATTGGTGGCAGGAAAGTAGAGAGAAAGGACAAAAATAAAATGGCATGAAAACCAAGGTTACTCTACTGGAAAACGCAGAAAGTCATATATAAGTTTTGCTTCTTTACGAAAAAAAAATTATTTCAGGTGAGCGAGACATTAGTCCGAATTTAAAAAAAAAAAGAAAGCTCCAGGCAGAATGGGGAGTCGTCTAAATGCTGCGTACGCGCAGAGTTTTATTGTAGGAAACCTATGGTCGCGGCCTTCCCGTAACGTTCTTGCCGCGCGACATCGGCACGGCGCCATTCGTTAGCGTCTGGAATGGCCCAGCAGAAGGCACCGACCACCGAATCGCGTGTTTGGCACTAAAGTTCTGCAAGGTTTCCGAGCCACGTTTGCTCAGGAGAGAGGGCTCTTATTCAACCACCATGGAATATTGTCGCGATCATTTGTAGCACGTTTTCTGTAGACGCGCCACGCGTCGAGACATGTCCGACAACGCCCACTATGTTTTCACTGCGGTGCGACACTGCCCATACAAACGCATGACACTTCGGCGCTTTGCTATTGACGCACCGCGACCCGGACAGCGACAAACCCAAGTGGAAAGCTACGTGGGACGTACGGAATGTTCGCCCAGCCGTTAATCAAAGTCACGGTCACACGCACGCTTCAGTTCGCCAGGTCGAAGCTACGCAGCGGCAGCCTAGTAACGTTGGCGGCAGCGCGGGGAAAGTCCCTCGTAGGGGAAACTTGAAAAAAGCAACCTGTGGAAGCGAGGTTGATTGGCGGCATGGAGCAAGGAAGGAACTGAGGAGATGCCCTCGCTCGCTTAGCTGCGTTGCGAAAAGTGTGGCGGAAGTCACGTGCTTTCGCAAGAGCTACTGGGATTCCTTGGTCACGCCGTCGTCTCGCGTCGTCTGCGCCACCACCCATAGGACAGCGTTGCTGACAGCTGGAGCTGCGAATTCGTATCTTTATGCAGTCGTTGCATTTCGCAGATGGTGCAACGTGTCGGAGCCCTACTGTGAGCGTATGTCTTAACTCTTGCGTATTTCGTTCATTTCGTTCAAAGAGGTTGTTTTCGAAGCCGCTTATCCGAAAATGGCTGGCGCCGCAGCTTCGCCGCTCTCCTACGGCGTCCCTCAGCGCTGGAAGGTTATAATTCAAAGACGAGAAGGACAGCGCCGACGGCTCTTAAAGGAGTCCTGACACAAAAATTTTCGCCCCGCGTTTTTTTGCTGCAATGAGTTGCTGGGGGCCTGTTAGTCATCACACGGCACACCGATTGCTGCAGCGCGCGACAGATAATTAATTACAAGCTCCTCATTACCGACACAGCCTCAGTTTCGGTTTGACAGAGATCCAAAAACGGCAAGCCGCCGGGTGCAACTATCACCACGTGGCGAGTGAAACGCTCGGTCACGTGAGCACACAGAACAGTGACGCATTTCCGCGCGGTCTGTCGTCGTCGGGCTCATCGTCGTCTGATGGCGACGATTTTCTTGCGGCGGGGATCGAAGGAATTTTCGACGTGGCGAATCACTTCATGTTTGACCCGCTGGCGAGGAGTGATTCGTCGGGAAGCGCGTCAAAACAGAAATGGCGGCTACGACGTCATCGGAACGTGTACCGGCTGCAACGGTTACGTAGGGGAAGTAGGGGGGTCACCTCGGGTCACCTCCGAGGGTGTCAATGCACTAGGTGCGGCCTATAATGCTGGCTCGCGCTCGCGAACTTCAAAATTCATATAAAACACCTTCGAAGCTTTATTCGCTGCCGGTATTTTGCAGATGGTACACGCACGTACACGGGAATCGATCCAGCAGGCTATCTCGGCCGTGTTAGGAATGGAGTAGGGCCCCTCGGGTGCGCAGCATAGGATACGAGGTCATGGCATCCCACCGCTGCCACCACTGTTATGAATGAGGTAGCGTGGCCCATCGTTGCCGCCACCATTATGGTCCGATGTCGTCCCTCAGGCTCGTTGCTGGGGGTACGCGTCGTTGTACACCACCTCTGGAACCGTTGTTGGGACTCGGGTTGCGTGGCCGGTGCGAACACAGGTGTGCATCGTGCTCGGAGTAGTCAGTAAGGGCAAGGTGAAGAAGGAAAAGATTTTATGTCCAGACTATTTACATATTTTTGCTCTTAGGCAACATGACTGCCAGCCCGACCACGTCGGCTGGTTCTACTCCGTTCGAGTCGTTCTCCTCCTCTGATTGACGGACCGGCACGGCCTTAAATCCTCTAGCCGTCCATTGTCCTGTTGACCGTCCGCCGGTCGCAGGTGTCGACCCTTCTCCGAACTGGGACGCGCCGATATCAGCAACACGTAGGTGCTGATTTCCTTTCTCCGAACTGGGACGCGTCGACATCAGCAACACGCAGGTGTCCACCCTTCTCTGAACTGGGACGCGCCGATATCAGCAACACGTAGGTGCTGATCTCCTTTCTCCGAACTGGGACGCGCCGATATGAGCAACACGTAGGTGCTGATCTCCTTTCTCCGAACTGGGACGCGCCGACATCAGCAACACGCAGGTGTCCACCCTTCTCCGAACTGGGACGCGCCGATATCAGCAACACGTAGGTGCTGATCTCCTTTCTCCGAACTGGGACGCGCCGATATGAGCAACACGTAGGTGCTGATCTCCTTTCTCCGAACTGGGACGCGCCGACATCAGCAACACGCAGGTGTCCACCCTTCTCCGAACTGGGACGCGCCGATATCAGCAACACGTAGGTGCTGATCTCCTTTCTCCGAACTGGGACGCGCCGATATGAGCAACACGTAGGTGCTGATCTCCTTTCTCCGAACTGGGACGCGCCGACATCAGCAACACGCAGGTGTCCACCCTTCTCTGAACTGGGACGCGCCGATATCAGCAACACGTAGGTGCTGATCTCCTTTCTCCGAACTGGGACGCGCCGATATGAGCAACACGTAGGTACTGATCTCCTTTCTCCGAACTGGGACGCGCCGACATCAGCAACACGCAGGTGTCCACCCTTCTCCGAACTGGGACGCGCCGATATCAGCAACACGTAGGTGCTGATCTCCTTTCTCCGAACTGGGACGCGCCGATATGAGCAACACGTAGGTGCTGATCTCCTTTCTCCGAACTGGGACGCGTCGACATCAGCAACACGCAGGTGTCCACCCTTCTCTGAACTGGGACGCGCCGATATCAGCAACACGTAGGTGCTGATCTCCTTTCTCCGAACTGGGACGCGCCGATATGAGCAACACGTAGGTGCTGATCTCCTTTCTCCGAACTGGGACGCGCCGACATCAGCAACACGCAGGTGTCCACCCTTCTCCGAACTGGGACGCGCCGATATCAGCAACACGTAGGTGCTGATCTCCTTTCTCCGAACTGGGACGCGCCGATATGAGCAACACGTAGGTGCTGATCTCCTTTCTCCGAACTGGGACGCGCCGACATCAGCAACACGCAGGTGTCCACCCTTCTCCGAACTGGGACGCGCCGATATCAGCAACACGTAGGTGCTGATCTCCTTTCTCCGAACTGGGACGCGCCGATATGAGCAACACGTAGGTGCTGATCTCCTTTCTCCGAACTGGGACGCGCCGACATCAGCAACACGCAGGTGTCGACCCTTCTCCGAAGCAGGTTGCGCCGGCATGAGTGCTCCCTCCATCGCCCTCAGGAATGCTGTTCCAGTGCCTCCTCTATAACTTTCAGTGCCTGGTAGAACACCCTCCCGCGGCCGTCGGCGCTTGCGTTTCTCCCGCTCGCCGCGACTGCGTGGTGGCGCTGTGCAAACAGGGTCGGGCGCTGAGCCGGTAGTGCTGGTGCGGGCGCGGCCTAGAGCGCTTGTTTGCTTTGCTCTGCCTTGACACGTGCGGTTGGGTTTAGCGAGTTGAATGCGAAGGAAGATTTTTTTTATCCTTTGTCGTGACCACGCAGCTTGCATGAATTGCGATGTCGTACTGCTGCGTGCCGCTGTGCAAGTCGGACGAAAAAAAGAAAGTGCCTGGACTATACATCTGACCAGCTCCTTTTTGTCCTTGATATACTTTGCGAGCTTTTGCAGACGGTGCGCTCAAAGACAACCCAAATTTGGCAAAGCCACTCAGTACCTTGACAAAGTACACAGTTCCAGCCCTCTGTGCATCAAGGCTCCTTAAATGCCAGAGTGATGGCAGCTATGACCGCAGGGTGCGACTCGTGAACCTCATATGTATTTACTTCCTCAGGCCACTCCTCTCGGACTAGGCGTTTAAAGGAACACTAAAGAGAAACAATGAATTGGTTTAGATCGATAAATTATGCTCCGAGAACTCTAATGTCGTTATTTTCGCCATCATAGGTTTATTAATAGAGGAGAAAATCTATAGT
Source organism: Rhipicephalus sanguineus (assembly GCF_013339695.2). Lineage (NCBI taxonomy): Eukaryota > Metazoa > Arthropoda > Arachnida > Ixodida > Ixodidae > Rhipicephalus > Rhipicephalus sanguineus. The sequence goes on along the minus strand of NW_023615118.1, from coordinate 68,025 downwards.
TCGAAGTTTCATTTTTAAATTTCGCGCCGAAATCTCCCGCGTGACATCACGAATTTCAAAGTGAATTTATCGCATTTTGGCTCCATTGGATCAACAAAAATACGTCAAATTTGGTATGTTAAGTCTATGGCTCCCTCAAAGGATAATGTACTTCATTTTTACCGATGAGGAACTACGCAGTCCCTAGTAGGTGCCATCAAAACATGTGACGTCACGGCGAATGGTGCGGAAACTTCAAGGTGGCGTCGCCACCTACATTTTCTCGCTTACTAAGCGTCTTCTCGCAGCAAGCGTGGTGTTTTTGGTATCGTGAAAGAGTACTATACTAATATGAGAAAAATCGCTTTGTTCTTTAGTGTCCATTTAATGTGACTGACAAGCAGGATGCTTGCAAATATTTCGCGAGGAAGCCACTTTCAAGGGAGTATGTAAGGATTTGAGAAAGGTTGTGTCGTTGTTTATTATATGCGATATTTTATTTGTCAACAAATATTTTCATTGCAAGCCATTTTATATAACGCTGTGAGAAATATTATCTTGTGCAATTTATGATCTTTTTTTCTTGTCAGCAAATGTTTTAACCTTAGGCCATTGTATGCATGGCTCTGAAAAATAGTTTTGTGCAATTTATGATCTTTTTTCTTGTCAGCAAATGTCTCAATCTTAGGCCAATGTATGTATGGCTGTGAAATATTGTTTCCTTTGCAGTTAACTTTCCTTTGTCACCAAATGTTTCACTATTAGGTCAATAGATGTAAGGGTGTGAAAATCATTGTGTGTGCAATTTTATATTTTTTTTTGTACGCAAATGTTTTAATAGCGGGCCAGTATATGTAAGGCTGCGAAAAGGTTGCTTTCTTCCAATAGAAATTTTTTTTTTTCCTTGCCACCTGGTGATTTAATCCTAGGCAGCAGGTAGGTACCCTGGACAGAGAAACAGCACGCCTTTTTTTTCACGTTGGGTTAATATTTCAAGAGATATTCTGAATTGGGACAACAAATTGGTCCAGTTGGATTTGGGTAATGGTGGAGCGTAGACTGATTTTGAATCGGGTTTTGTATAAGCTTGCTCCGCGGCTGAGTGCCAAGTCAGCAACTGCGGGTTTTGCCAAGTCTTGTGTTTGTTGCGAGCGAGCTCAAGAGCTTAGCGGTCGAGTAGGCCTTGCTTCTACCGATCATTGTCAGCATCTCAAGATACCCTGACGTCGAGAAAATCGCGAAACTAGCAGCCGCACCTGCGCAGGTAATGCGCGGCCAGCGAGCGAAAGACCGCGAAACCCTGTTTGGGTGGCGGCGCCTGGCGGTGAACGGTTGTACTCGCGCCGACGGTCGTGCCTTTTGTTCTCCTCCCCGTCCACCAGGCACTGAAAGTTATAGAGGAGGCACTGGCTGTTCTCAGTCGTTAGGCAGCGTGAAAGCATGACGACTGGTATCAGCTGTCGGGGCCAGCTGGGCCAAGACGCCGTTTTCCAGGGTTCCTCTTTGTCGGAAAGTCGGCGACATTGTGGCCTTTGTGCTGAGGCACAACAGCACCCCCGCGGCCAAACAATGCATCAGGAGGACGAGCTGCTCCACGTAGCTCGGCTGAATTGATGCGGCCGGACACCCGGCTCATCCACGGCTCTAGGCGAAGCTCCCAGGATCACTGCTCTCGTGGCATTCCACACGAACACGCAGCTCGCACGGACTCGAGGTTCCTGTGGATAAGACGAACTCGACAGGGCAACCATTGTCAAACTAAACCCAACGCTGCAAGTGCCCTCCGCACTCCCTCCAATTGCCAGACATGAATGAAACACATCCTACTGACAACTAACGTTCCCGCTTTAAATAAAACGAGGAGAAGTGCGTGTCGTATGGCGACAAGCTCAACAACAGACCTCAATTTCAGGTGTTGTTAAGGAAACAACTCCGTAATACAAGAATTGTAATTGTACTATAGCTGCTTAGGCATGGAAGGTAAACAACCAAGGAAGCCAACGGAAGCTCAAAGGCTTCGCTGAATTCTCACTAAACGCTCTCAGCGTAAGCGTAACACAGTAAGAACACAACATGGTTCTACTAACTATGAACTGAAATTGAAAATAAAGCTTACACGCTTCACATAAAACAATGGTGAACTACCTTTCGCCCTAAATGCTCTTGCTAACTAGTACAGAACAAAACAAAACTCAACCTACAGTTACCTCCGTTGAAACAGTTTTCAACTATAACGCTAGAAGATTACCCTCCAAAATATAGACCCTACATAGGTCAAAATTTACTGCCTCTACAGTAAGCACAAACAAGTAAAATTCGGTTACGCTCGACAAACACCACTCTTTCACAATTAGTGGTCGTAAAAGCTTTACTCACGGCTAACGTGCCTCATTTTACGCCGTCAGCTCACTTCACTGCTTCCGCATGTTATTCTCAACATTGCGCCACTAAAGCTAGACATGTTCCCGTGAGCACTCTGTCACGCTGCACCCACATCAGGAACTGAATTCGCAAACGACATCCGTAATTGCACGTACTAGTGCCACTGCGAGCTTCTACTCCGCGGATGTACGACTAACCTAGCTCTACTCTGGCGGTCACAATTTTTACAAACAACTGAATGACTCTCGCGATAACCTTTCCCTCCTACATAGAACGCACGTGAAAAGAACAGCAAACAAACAAAACTAATTTTCGCGTGGCTCTACCAAAACTCGCACAAAGCCTAGCCTTGCCCATTCTTCCCGCAAGCTCCCAGCTTAGCGCCTAAGGTTCCGCTATACAACTCGTGGGACATCTTGACTTATTAGGGAGCTCCCGAACGGCCCACGCAAAGCCCTGCGCCGGCCCTTCGCGCAACTGCGCATGCGTCATACGCCAACCGCCCGCGGGCTCCCGCTAAATGACGGAAATAACGGGCCTCAAGCGCCAACGCTAACTCAGCGCACGCCACTCGAAAACCGCCCAATGTTTCCTTGCGTCCACGCATGACACGCAACAGAAACGCCACAAACTCTTTTCATAGTCAGCTGACGTAACCCTATTCAAGGCGCTCATCTCTTAAAGCCCTCGACTTGCTCTGATACGTGTCACTAACCTTCCGATAGCTAGCGGCACAACGCATAACGGCTAACAAACAAAACAACAGAGCGCTAAAGAAAACAAAGTTCAATGACAGTTAACTAAGCTAGCAACACTCGTGGAAATAACAAGGAATACTAATGACTAACCAAAATGAACACTCAAAATTCCTTCCAACAAATGCTGAGTCGATATTCCAGGAAAAGCTAACAGCTGTCCTCAACAACTTTTCAGGCGCACTCGCGGTGGTCGCGCCCGGAAGGCTTTTCTCGTCAAGCGGGGTGCTCGACACGCATGAAAGTTAATTACCCCCTCGTCGAGCCCCACTACGTTCCTCGAAGCGGGCTTGCCTTTGTCACCTCTTGCTGCTTCGCACAACTCACCCACCACGCGGTTTCGCACCTGCTCGAACGTTCCTCGAAAAGAACAACGGGGAGTTCCTTTGCCCCCTGACCCTTTCCGCGAACCATGCGCTACTCTCCTCCTTTTCTCTTGGTGGTTCAGACCAGACGCATGCTGTGGAAACCGGTCAACAATGACAATCGCGCCCCTCTCGCAATTTCGCGCCGACGTCCGAACTTCTTCCTCAAACTCGTCGCGACCTTTGCCGCATTTCTGTCTTGCGGACGCTTTCTTTTTGCACGACTCTTTGTGCATACTTTGGGGCCTTTGTCACGATACCTATGTGCGCGACACCTCATTGCGCTCCTGCCTCTACACGGCAGTGAAAAAGATGAGAACAGACGGAAACCTCGGCGCCTGAATCTCATCGACATTCGCTTCCTCGCGATGCGCCTAGCGCACAATCTAGATCCCCGCGGGACTCTCAACTTGGGACGTTTCCTAGCACGCCCTTTTGGGAATTCTGGCCAAGCCTTCAACTTGGCGTCTCGAGAGATGCGGTCGTCGCGTTCTGCTAGCGCTTTAGCACGCTTACCGCTACTAGTCTCTTTTGCGTTCCCCTTTTTCTTTCGCCGGCGCCTTTTCCTCACTGAACGGCTCGGAATGCTGGCAGCTTCGACGCACGCGCGCGCAAGTACGCTGCCTTCGATATTCACCGCCAAAATCTCAGGCGGCTCAACTAGCCTATCCTCGGTGTCGTCGCTAGGTGTCCTTACTTCTGACATAGCGAGTCTCGACACTCTCTAACTCAGTTAGCTCGCCCTGAGATGTCTCTTTAGTTTCGGGTGATCTATCACTATCCTGGATAGCCCCTTTTCTCAGGCCTCCAAAGGCAACCTCTGCGTCCTGCGTGTCGCGACTTATCTCGACCTCTTGGTCTCCGCGGCGCGCCTCGTCTTGCGCCTTACGAAGTGCTTCATCCTCACGCGCCTCAGCTTCTCGCGCTATATGAAGTGCCTCTTGTTCTCGCGCCTCTTTCGCTTTTCGAAGCGCCTCGTCCGCTCTCGCCCATCGAAGCGCCTCAGCCTCTCGTTTTCTCTGATGCGCCTCCTCTTCTAGGGCCTTGTGACGCGCCTCTGCGTCCTGAAGCGCCTCGCGACGGGCCTCAGCCTCCTGTGCCTCGCGACGCTTCTCGACCTCTTGGTCTCTGCGATTTACTCGAGAACCCTCCGAACTCCCGACTCCTTTCTTAGCTGGCGCGCCTTCCTTGCTATCGTATGTAGTGCTGTAAGGTTTACTTTTGGTGGAACGCTTTTCCGCCGACCCTTCACACACTGACGTGGCCGCGAGCTCTCTTTCCTTAGAACGGGTTAGGGTCTCTGCTATGCCTTCACCTGCACTAGCCTTTTCTTCGGCTGTAAGCGGCACCGCCGCTACATCGCACAGTTTGTGCTCTACATCTACAGGTGTCAGGCCTCTTTTCTGCTGTGCCTCATGCTCCAATGCCTGCTTCTTCTTCCTATGTTCGTCCTGCCGGCGCTTACTTTCTATATCCTTATAAACTTCGGTAAGCTGCTGCCAACTGTCTGACGTGGGGGTTAAAACTGACCCTTCCTCACGTTCTAGGCATTCTTATCTCTGGCCTTTGCATTCGGCCGAACCTACACTACCACAGTGGCTGAACAACGTATTCTTAACCTCAGTTACTACCTGCAAGCCGTCTGACACCAAGGCTAAAACTGAGCCTTTCCCACGTCCGAGGCACTCTGCGTGCCTGTTGGCCATCTTTCCTCTGCCCTCATGCGTGCCCTCGTTCGATGTCCTAGCTTTGCGCGCATGACTCAAACGCTGTCGGAATGCTTTTGCTGACAAGCGACATTTGCGCAACAGCGCCTCTTTGACCTGCTCATACGTTACAGCGTCCTTCCTACTGAGTCTAGCAATAACATCGGCGGCCTCGCATGCAAGAAGAGTTAGCAACTCTTGCGGCCAACTTTCGAGGGAGAATCCTGCCTTCTCGCACTTTCGCTCAAAATTAACAAGAAAGAGTGCGATGTCCTGGCCAATTTCGAACGGCTGCAAAAGGTCTTCCATCTTTACCGCCTCCCCCACTACGGGAACCTGTCTTGCGGCGGATATACGAAGTTCCAGCTCCCTTAGGTTCAACTCATGTTCCCTCTCGGCAGCTTCCTCTTTATCCCTTTCCTCCTTTCTAGCTCGAATCTCCCCATGAGCTTCCTGGGCCTCCTCGACAGTCACCCTCTCTGCCTCCATAATCGGGAGGATCTGCCGTTTCCGTTTAGCAGAGCCAACCGAAATGCCCAACTCCTTGCAAATTTCAAGGAGGTCCTGCACACTGAACTTGACCATACTGACTCTACACTCCGCCTCGTTTACCCTCTACAAAACAAAGTGGTCAGACTATCCAATTCTTGAGTGACCAAACAATGTTTTAAGCCAACAACAAAAGTCAAAACCTGCTAACAATGACTTAGGCTAGCTAGGTCTGGCAATAAGAGAGGTAAACTTCAGGCACTCACCACACCAGGGTAGCTGACGCTGGCCGATCCCACCGAGCTGCCATCCACTGTTAAGGCCCGAACACACGTACGCGTTGCAGCGCGTCAACGCGTGACTTTTTGACGCGGCGCCGCGCCCTCTCTCTATGGGGAGAGAGGGCGCGCGGCTAAGCGAAGCTGCGCGCCCTCCCTTTCCATAGAGAGAGGGCGTGGCGCCGCGTCGAAAAGTCACGCGTTGACGCGCTGCAACGCGTACGTCTCTTCGGGCCTTTAGGTATGAGGTAGCGTGGCCCATCGCTACCGCCACCTTTACCTTCCGATGTCGTCCCTCAGGCTCGCTGCTGGGAGTACGCGTCGTTGCATCCCTCCTCTGGAACCGCTGTTGGGACTCTGGTTGCGTGGCCGGTGCGAACACGGGTGTGTATCGTGCTCGGAGTAGTCAGTAAGGGCAAGGTGAAGAAGGAAAAGATTTTATGTCCAGACTATTTACATATTTTTGCTCTTAGGCAACATGACTGCCAGCCCGACCACGTCGGCTGGTTCTACTCCGTTCGAGTCGTTCTCCTCCTCTGATTGACGGACCGGCACGGCCTTAAATCCTCTAGCCGTCCATTGTCCTGTTGACCGTCCGCCGGTCGCAGGTGTCGACCCTTCTCCGAACTGGGACGCGCCGATATCAGCAACACGTAGGTGCTGATTTCCTTTCTCCGAACTGGGACGCGCCGACATCAGCAACACGCAGGTGTCCACCCTTCTCTGAACTGGGACGCGCCGATATCAGCAACACGTAGGTGCTGATCTCCTTTCTCCGAACTGGGACGCGCCGATATCAGCAACACGTAGGTGCTGATCTCCTTTCTCCGAACTGGGACGCGCCGACATCAGCAACACGCAGGTGTCGACCCTTCTCCGAAGCAGGTTGCGCCGGCATGAGTGCTCCCTCCATCGCCCTCAGGAATGCTGTTCTCAGTCGTTAGGCAGTGTGAAAGCATGACGACTGGTATCAGCTGTCGGGGCCGGCTGGGCCAAGACGCCGTTTTCCAGGGTTCCTCTTTGTCGGAAAGTCGGCGACATTGTGGCCTTTGTGCTGAGGCACAACAGCCGCGAAATTTTGTGTCAGTACCCCTTTAAGGCGAGAGGCGGCGGTAATTCGTTCCCGTGTACAACGGTCACAATAAACGATTGGAAAGCAGTGACCCGGTGTCCTCACCGAAGCTTCCAGCGTCAATAATTGAAGACGTGCCTGACCCAATACTGTTTCACAAATTAAGGCGATTTCCGAAGCTGTTTGAATTGTTCGCTACCTGTTTACGTTTTGTGCTCGGTAACTATCTGCGGCCAAGTTTTGTTCGATGTGGTCGCAGTCGACCGACCTGGGCTGCTGTTGCTTGGCTCGAGTGCCATGCACGACATTCGTTTGAACGTGTAATGACACACGCGGTCAAAGGATAATTCGGAAGCGCATCGTCTTCCTGCGTAGCAAGACCACTTCAGATGTCACTGTTGCAGTATGTTGCGTAATCTGAACTTACCGTTTCTGCAGAAAAAACCGAGCTGTCCGGGGCGATTATCCTGCCGAGTTGCACCGTTGATTTCTTGCATTCAGCTGATTAAACACGAAGTGCAAAGATGGGAATTTATTGAAGAAGCCCAATACGGGCCGTAATGAGGCTGTGAGTGGCATCCAGACACGCTGCAAGCGAGCATCGCAGTACGTTTGTTCTTGATCACCACAACAGTGTCACTTTTCAGGCTCGTCTGTCAGCTGGCGGCGGCCCGGCGCGACCGAGGTCGCTTGCTCGACGCTCGCCTCGCTCCTCGCTCACCACGGCGCCAGTTGCTCATGAGCAAGCAAGCCGAAGTGTGACCAACCTTGCGAGGAGAGGCCTGTACCCTCCCCCAATTCCGGCTCCAAAAAATTATGACGTAATGGTTTCTCTTTAGTACTCCTTCCTCCATGCTTGGCGGCCAAGTGACGGAGAAGTTTCGCTTTTCGCTAATAAAAAATAAGGTTGCTTCTTTTTATAACAGTTATTGTAAACCTTCTGTTCAGTACTACTTCTTTTTGCGTTACAAGTGAAAATGTGCACAACTTCGTAACTTATAGTTGCTGGCAGACTGTCATCTGTCAACATGCTTTTTGTTTCGGGTTGAAGAAAAACTGCGGCGAGCCACACGGTAATATTGACTTTGTTCCCACTAAAATAGCTGAACGAGGACATATAACACAAAGCAACAGGACGGGTGCCAACTTCCAATTTTATTCCACAATGGAGCGAAGATTTTATAGCACAGTCAATACAACATGCTCATGTGCGCGCGCATCACTTTTTTTTTTCTTTAACCACCAAAGAACCGCATGGTGCTGCTGAGAAAACTTAGTTCTTTATCTTGAAGCGATAGTGAAGCTGTGCTGACGCAGGTGTCGCCCTTTGTCTCGTGCCTCTATCACTTCTCTTTCCGTATTTTTTTTTCTTTAGCTCTGCCTATAAACTTCGCTTCAAGGAACTTGGGTTAATAATAATAATATCTGGGGTTTAACGTCCCAAAACCACGATATGATTATGAGAGACGCCGTAGTGGAGGGCTCCGGAAATTTCGACCACCTGGGGTTCTTTAACGTGCACCTAAATCTAAGTACACGGGCCTCAGACATTTTCGCCTCCATCGAAAATGCAGCCGCCGCGGCCGGGATTCGATCCCGCGACCTTCGGGTCAGCAGTCGAGCGCCATAACCACTAGACCACCGTGGCGGGGCGGAACTTGGGTTAGCATCCAAGGTATATGGAGACTGGCAGCGGAACATCCATAGAAGCCCATGTGTCAAGCAGTTGGCGGCTCGTTGCCACCGTCGCCATCTTCGTATCGCGGGGACAAGTAACAGCAAGCAAAAAATAACAAAATAAGATATGGCGACACAACCGGAAGCGCTAGCGACGTCGCCCATTTGCTCTACATGGCGCGAAATTGAAATTTTTCTTAATTGCTGACCTTTCACCTGCTTTTGATAACTACGCGATTTTATTGCGTCCTTATGACTCGCCAATAGACCTTTTTCAAGCAATCCCAGAACCCCCCCCCCCCCCCGCGCGCGCGAAGCACTATGGGAAAAGTGTGTACGATGAGCCCGCCGGCTGTTCCGTCGCTCGCTGCTCGTTGGCGCCGTGGGAGCACCAAACAAAAAAAAACGCGTCGCCGCTGGTTGGCAATTATTAAATCCTAAATACTACACATGCCTGAACGCACCTGCATGTATCTCTACGCATGAAATGTGAAAGGAATGATGCAGTCAGTGTAGGTATTCCCGAGCAGATGTATACCGGATGTAGCAGTTCAGCGGCATGCGAGTTATCACGTGCCGATACATACAGTCAAAACGTGCTATCGTGAGCAATGTGAGCTGGAACACCGCATTCGTATTAATTCAATGATTACTTGTACACAAGCCGCTATGGCATTTACTGCCATAGCGGCTCGTGATCGGGTTTAACAAGACTGTAGAGAGGTGTTACAGTGTTCAGGTATACAGATGATTATTTGATTTTAATTTACGAGTCACGCGCTGTACAAAGAAGTGAGCACATTCTAAAGGTGTTTAAAGAAAAAGAGATGGGACTAGAATTCACTTGCGAGATGCCTTGCCTCTGATAATTTGCAGTTTCTTTATACATGCTTTTAAGTTTCACGGCGGAACATGTTTGCGGGCAGTATTGCCCGCGTTCAGTGCATCGGTGTTTAATTTCGCGTTGGTGCGCCTTCGAATATTGTTAAACGAGGCATTGGTGATGTCATGATTACGCACGGCATTGGAAAAAAACCTGCACACATAATATGAGGCAGTAGGTTCCAGCTGCAAAGTGATCAAGAGGCAGGATATCCTGCGTATCGTTGTACGGTTTGCGAAAATCTTGTCGCATGGCAAGAAAGATAACACGGACGTCCTCCATCCTTAATAATGAAGAAACTAGAAATACTTCAGCTATTCCACTATGTATAAGAAGTCGCATGGCCTAAGAACGTAGGGAAGCGATGCGGGGTTGAAGGTTGTGTTTGCCGCCCTAAATAAGCTTTGTCGCATTAAGGTCGCAGGGGTCTGCGGGGGGGAAAAAATGCGGTCAGAGGCATGCCAATTGCTTTTGTAAATTGTGTAGGAGTTAACCGCAAATTTCTCTTTTTTGTATCCACATGTTCATCGGCCAGACTGGTCGACGTATTAATACGCGCCTCAGCGAGCATCGAAATTCATTGAATGGAGCCGTCTCATCTCGCATCGCTATGTCAGTCATGAAAATACAATTCCATCTTCGAAAGCACAGTAATTTCGTACCATCAACCTATCAGACAATGCGAGAAATTTCGATGGCATATTATGTCACAAATAACGTCAGACTTTGTGTCAGTCAACCTTCTCAGTCGTTACAAGACAAGGATTCAACTTTGTTAATCGACTGTAGCACGCCCTTGGTTGTTTGACTTTTTGTGCCTCTTTATGAGACGCGCGACGCACTCCCATTTTTGTATATAGGCTTTTTTTCACGCGTGCATAAACTTTCAGTTGTGTGTGAGCGTTGGTTTGTGCATTTCCTTTGTACTGCAATAGGTACGCATTTGGGCTGGTTGGTTCATGACTAACTGTAGAAACAGCGCTAAAAGACGGGACGAAGGAAGGACACAAACCGGCGCTGACTAACAACCAAAATGTGTTTGCTTCTTCCAGTCCGCATAGATATACTCCGCCACAATCTCAAGGAAACAAAAAAAGCAAGAAACAGAGAAGAAGATGATTAGCCTCTGCGCAAGCTAATCATCTTCTTCTTTCTTTCTTTGCTTTTTTATCAAGTATGCCGCGGTCGGCATCCTTCATACCCCCCCCCCTCCGTTGAGTAGATCTCCCGGATTCCGTTTCTCCGAACTTGGCAGGTATGCATGACTGTTAATACTGTTTGAAAACGGCATTCTCAATATTGTCGAAAATGCACCAGAGTTCCCCTTTAACGTGCCGCATTCACGAAAGGCAAAGGCCCTGCGCCAGCGAAAGCAGTCTGCAGTCACAGTCCTGTGACATCTTGTAGATAGCCGCTCCTAAGCAGCTCTCTACAGGCTGGGTTCAGATAAGAACGTCGGTGCATGTCCCGCACCACCTTTTTTTTTCTTGCTGAAAAAAAATATATATATATTGCGGTTCGAGTCCCCAGGGCCACGAAACCATTCTTAGTCTTGCGGGAAAAAAAAATTTGCCTTAGTAAAAAAAAAAAATTCGGAAGTCTCCACTCAGCAGAACCGTTTTTTGCGAATCGCCCGAAAATGGGATTTTGACAAGGTCCTACAAGATAAATATTGTAGCTATGAGTCTCAAAATGTTTCTTAGCATACTACGCAACGTGTGTTTACGAAATATTCTTATCGTACAGTTTTATTGCTCTATTTTATGAAACGAAAATCGCCAATACGGTACATTGCTCAATAACGCTTAGCGTGTACTAGATAGGGGTAGTGGGGCGAGGGAGAGCTGGCGGCAATGGCGCGCAGTGAAGCTCAAAGTACGGAAATTTTAACCTGCCGCGTGGTGGCGTTGCTGTGCCTTTCACCTGGCACTGGCGGCGCGCATGCCGGGCGCGGTCATTTGGAATGTTTGGCGCGCCTCGACATGTTCTGCTGCTGAACTTCTTCGCGTTAGCGTCTTGAATTAGGCTGGTTGGTACATACTGAATGTTGAACCAAGAAAACAGCGCTAGAACAGGACTAAGACGAGAGGACACAAACACGGCGCTGACTAACACCATATTCTATTGCGTTTGCACGTCGATATACACAGGGGAAAACACACCAGTATACACATCGGGGACCGTGAGCAGTCATCTGGTAGATCACTGTAGGAAATGTGATTGCGAACCAGTTTTTAAAGATTGTGAAGTTCTAGGCACTTATGTAGAGCAACGCCAACGTGAAATCTTTGAGGCTTTTTGCATCCAGATAAGTGGAGACTGTTGTGTCAGCGCAGCTTCGCTATCACTTTGCAAAAATGAAATGTATCTTTGAAAACGCTGATTTGGCAATTTACAGCGCTATCTTGTTCCCCGATGTTTATACTGATTGTGTTTTCCCCGGTGTATATTGACGTGCAAACGCAATAAAATATGGTTGTTGGTCAGCGCCGTGTTTGTGTCCTCGTCTTCGTGCTGTTCTGGCGCTGTTTCTTCGTTCAATATTCTTCGCGTTATCGCGAAGGCCTGCTTCCCCCACTGCTACAGACCTAGTTAACTTTCTCGATTACCTGGGCAAATGGGAAGCCTGCAGCCCTGGAAAGACGGGATTTCTAAGTGACTCCACGGTGACAGGACTGAGAGTCACCATTGCCAGCACTCTCTCATTACTTCAATACCTTACAGAATCACTTGAATTCAAGTACATATTGACTTCGCGTCTCAGTACAGACCCCATAGAGCACCACTTCGGTATTGTTCGATAGTCCAGTGGCTGTAACGCTCACCCGCCGCCGCCAGAGTAGTTTCTGATCACTGCGAACTGCCTTTCATTCTACAAAATTGCCAGAAGTGTTGGTGGTGCCAATGCAACTCCCGACATCGTCAGTTCACTGCTTAATGACACGACAGGACACACCAAAGAAATCGATGACCTGCTCGTGCAAGGCAAGTTGTGAAGCACAGAAATGCTTGGTTTCAACCCCAGCTCCTTACAGTCACCACTTGCCTTTAGTTGTGGAAAAGAGTGACTCACGACTGGTCTACTACATGGCGGGCTATGTAGCCAGGAGATTGTTTTTTGAAGTTTGGCTGTTCATCATGCAGGGACCTTCTTATAAATCCAAGTGAGGCAGTAGAGAATCGGCTCCCGTTAGGGTTCACAGAGCAGTGTGACTGGGGCGGTCTTCTATATCCATCAAAGGAGCTTTACATTTTCATCTCTACACTTAGGACCTATTCACAGAATGTTTATTGTCAGCGAGCTTCACACAAACAGCATATCCGAATTTGTGGCCCTTGTGAGCAAGAACTTTCTTCCTTCCAACACCGTGGGCTGCACATTTCACAGTGAATAATAATAATTGCGGGGTTTAGCGTCCCAAAACCACGATATCGCCATTATGAGAGACGTCGTAGTGACGGGCTTCAGAATTTCGACCACCTGGGTTCTTTAACGTGCTCCTAAATCTGAGTACACGGGCCTCAAACATTTTCGCCACAATTCACAGTGAGGAAATTAGTCTCAAAGTTGTTTCTTTTGATGTCTTACGCGCCTGCACTTTTTTGGTTAAAGGCCTGAACAGTGCTACAGCACTAAGCGTCAGAGGTCCAAGCACCTTAAACTGAGCAGGACAACTTAGATGAAAATTATGCGCAAATTCATGTCCCTTCACTCCTTCACTCGCTCACGTGCATTTATTGCCGATGTATCCTGTTGTAAATAAAATGTACCTGCTTGTTTTCAAATGCAATAAGCTTTTTGGCAGACTGAATTGTTAAAAAGTACGCGGATTCACTTCAAGACTGGATAAGAGCGCAGGCGCATCAATAGGTTGGTAGGGCGCCGGCCCAGCGCGCTTGCGGCGCCCAGGTGAAAGTCGCAGTGGCGCCATCTCCCGTCGTCGATGCAAGTGGCCTCACCGAGAGCTCGCCCTCACCCCACACTACCCACTCTAGTTCCTACCACCACTTTAATAAATAAAAAAAAAAAAAAAAAAAAACGTTTGGCCGCTAAGCGCACGTATTTAAGGGCGAGTCCATATACAATGAACTACTGATATAACGACCACTTTTCTGCGATACTTTCGAGTTCGTTATAAGCGGTTCTACCGTAGTTCGTGTAGCCAGTTATGTTATCGCATGTGGGATGAGATAAACGTCATCCTCAGCATCCAGGCAATGTGCGTTATAGCGTCGACGTCTGCATTGCTGTAGTATGCCGTCAGGGCACTTAAAGGTGGCTTCTTCCGCGTGTCACAAAGCGGCTCTCAATCCTCTCGCGCCATCGTCGGTCAGCATGAGGCCATCGCTCAGCCTAATATGAAAGGAAGAGAACACTGCGTCATTCTGGCACACCGCGTGCATGAGTGGATGCAGGGTGTCTACAGACCGCGAAAACCGGGAATTTTCGGGATTTTGGGTAGTCTGGAAATACTCAGGGAAACTTAGGGAATTTGGGCTCCCATCAGGAAAATCCACAGTAACTTTATTGAAAAAGAACTAAAGTCACGGTAACGCTGGCTCGAGATTTTGTCTACGCATTGTTCAAATCAAACGGCCGCTGCGGCTGCACGGGAAAGGGGCGTACCTCGATGCTCTCCTCGCCTTCGGAGAGGTGGAGTGGGAGAGAATCCTGCTAATGCGTGGCATGCAGGAAGCATGAACCACGGCACATCGTATCGTGCAATGTTGTCAGGTTGTTCTGAGACTACGTACGCCATTTAGTTCTGTATTCTTTGTCGCGCGTACTGTGGTGGCACCCGCAAGCGGCTGGATGAGGTTTGAAGGGAGCAGGAGGGGGGTGTGCACGCCTGCACATGCGCTCACGCGGCGGCAAGAAAACCGGCTCGAGGAGCGCACGCCTCGCCTGCCCACCTCGGCACACCCCCGCGCAGCTGCTGGGGCTTCCAAGCGCGCCATGCGCAATGCCGCCGCTTCGCACTCTCGTCAGCGGAGCAACTGCAGACGATGCATGCGGCTCCTGCTCATGCTAAAATGACAAAAGTGGGAGCAAGATCTTAAGGTTGCCGGCGGCAAAATTCGTTATATCAAGGGTGCCTCCCGCTGACTCTTTGTTACATAGAAGTCGCAAATACATGTGCTTCTATGAAGTAACGCGGGGAATAAAAAAACTTCGCAATATCGAGTGATTCGTTGTATGGAGGTTCGTTATAGGCAGGTTTAACTCTAAGTCATGAACTGTTAGTCTGAACACAAACAGCTTCGTGTAGACAAGTATTATACTGTTGCCTAGAAAACCACTAAACAATGTTTTTCTGCATAGAAGTGAAAAAAAAAAAAAGTTGTTTCGCCCATTTTTTATTGGAGCCTATATAAATTTCCAGTTTGCTTTACATGCATATCTGTTCATAAAACCTTGTTTAACATTTCATTCAAAGGTACAGCAAATTTCATGTCATGTTTGAACAGCTTTGCCGAAAGCATGGAGGCCACTGCAACAGAGGCCAGTACAGCAAAAAGTCTGTTTTTTCTCACACTGTTTTTTATTGTCATCAGGTAACACTCAGACAAGGCGGAAATACTAGGTGTCATGGAAAAGCGCAGAATGTAAGCTTTCTAGTGCATATGGTTTGTGGGCCTCAATATGACCCCACTCTCATATCATACGGACACAGCAGACGCCGTCTGGGCAACCCATGTGTTCATTTATTAACTTCCGTTACATAGGGCGAGCTCGCCTGCCGAATCTGATACACAACGAGTAACATGATAAATAACCTTATACAATGCTAATACAATACCCGGAACATAACACACACTCAGGACAACATAAGACATACAGTGCACCGCGTATGCGGCGTCGCCGATTCGATGAACAAATGTTGGTTGACCGGACGGTGTCTGCTGTGTCTGTATGTTCCGAGAGCAGATCATATTCAGACCCCACAAGTTCACATTCATCCAATGAGCGCAGCAAGCACAGTGGGTCAGCAAACTATGACTGGATTGCGCCATAGTGGGACCTTAACATGATTTACACAATACGTGCAGGGCCTGCGCACGCTGGAGCTGTGTGTGGACAACCTGCAGCCGGATTTTCTGTACGACCACATCCAACCTGTGCGGGGCCGAGCTGATGCAGGCCCTGTGGCGCACGGCTGCGCAACCCACCCGACAGCATTGCCCAGGTGGCCTTCCGGGTGCTGGCAAGTTCGGAGGTGGCAACCGCAAGATGCTCATGGAGCCCCAGCGCCTTGAGTACTGTGGACCGCGACACCCCAGGTCCCTGCATCACGGTCCACTTTCAGGACCACAAGACACCCATTGCGCTGCCGGTCGACAAGGTACTGCCAGCAAGATTTGAGTACACCTTAAGGGGGGACGTGGGTCCTAAAATTTTTTCTTTATTTTTGAGTCAATATGAACTAAACTTCACTGTCTTGACCAGTTTTTTATGCTGATTTCAAATATGTATTAGTTTTTTAATAGCTGCACTAGCTGCACTAGTTCAAAAGATCTCGAGGTTCGAAAAAATAATTAGTGCCTGCTTCTTACGGGGCTTTTAGACATTTCGACCTACTAAAACCAATATGTAAGTGCAGGGCCCAATGCCCAGATCATGCTGTAGGGGTGATGCTATTTTTATTCCCTTGAGAGCACTGTGAAGGTCAAAAACAGATGAACACTCACTGGTGGTTATTTTTCTGATTCACTCTCATTAGTATCCTTAATTAAAATTTGTAAAATGTGTCTAGAGTAATGCAAATAGCATCACCCCCCAGATCGTTTCAATACGAGTAAAATGATACCAAATTTGTGATTTTTACTCAGCAACAACATGGAAAAAAACCCCCGTAAGGCTGAGTGCGTTGAGCAAAATATCAAACTGAGAAAAACGCATTTGAAGTTTCAGACAACTGTAACTTTTGTGGAAGTGCAGCCACAGCACTAGTGGTTATATCATTTGATAGGTTTCTTCTTCACGAGAACAGCCATACCAAATATGTGACCATGACCTGCCAATGTACTGGCAAAATCTTCTTATAAAGCCACATAGTGCACCCCAGTACCAGAGTGATAAACTCCACCTTTAGCAATTCATAGGCCTGTACCAATTCCTTGCAAGCTAAAGAAATACAAATTTGTCTATGAATGTGGCTTTGCAACAGGCAATAAAATAAATAGACAGAGAAATTAAGTCTAAAAAGCACGTGGGTTATTTATTAAACCAAAATCAGTTATTATTGTCCAGCAATAGCACTTGGCTCAACAGCAGGCAAGGGCTGTACTCGGGTCCCCTGCTGGTTTGTGTAATTTTGAAAGTCTGTGCTTGGTGTCACTACTGTATAAGTGTGCTCCTTTTGCAACTTCCAATGTCAGTTTTTAACCTTCTCAAGGCTGTGGAGCACAAATCAATTTCCCAAAGTGTAACACGGCGTCTCTGCAATTTCGGTGTTGCTCTGTCAGGTCGTGGTTGAAGCGACTACCGTTGCACCCTTGTCGACAGTATTTGTGGCCCTAATTTAATTCATTTCACTTCAAATTACATTAATTATCTTTAGCACCACTATCACCAGATACCTTCTACGAGAAACGCTTCTCGGCGAGTCGCACCTATGATAATGAAGCACAGGCTTTGAAAGCAGCCTATACCCTCTGCCTTGAAAATGGTCACTGCTGAGCCGAATCGGAACAAAGCACAAGCCCAAAGAACGTTTTTATCACGGATAAGTCCACGCGGATAAATTCTGTGCCATTTTCCTTGCCGCCGTTCACCAACATCCAACGGCTTGAACTTCCGCTGCTTCGTTGCGCGCTGCGATGCCAAGCACTCCTCCCGTCGCCGTATTTCCCGCGCACTCGGCAGTCCCGCATAGTATGCCATACGAACGCGGTTTCGAATGCCACTGAAGCGTTGCCTAATGATCGATGGCTCCAGCTTGACCAAGGGGAACTGGGCGGTTCTCGTAGACTCGACGCTCCGGTAGCGACAAGTAGTTCGGCATCACGCCCTCGTACGCTTGGCGCGTCTTTTCTTTACACGAGAATCTCCGGATGTGCCAGCACAAAATAAGGTAACTGTGTGTCGGCGGGCCGCACGAACGCGACTTGTAACAACACACGAGCACACGACACCGGCAACACGGCAGCCGTGAGCGCAGAACAAAAATACAAAAACAAAATGGCCGCCTCGGGTTGCGCCAGCCAATGGGAGGCGCGAGAGAAGGGGCTCGCCTCGCGCGCGGCGCGCTCTGGCCAATGAGCGTTCTACAACCACCCTTCGGAAAAGCGCCGATAGCGGCCGTTCCGTTGCAGTGACGCCATTTTGAAACGCCGCAAAATGTACACAAAGAAAACAGCTTCAAAACAAGCCAAAGATGGCGGCGATCAGCCAGCTGCTGCGCCCGCGGCGCGCGCGGGAAGTTTGAACGAATTTTGCCTGTTGAGATGCATTTTGCGGCTCCCGTGGCGTCTTAAAAAATAAGTTTAACCCATTTCCCGGGCGAAATCGGCGATAATATTTGAGGGCAGCTGCTTAGGGGTGCAAACATGCCTAAAATGCGTTTCTCAAAAATGATTTTCTGTCCATTTTTTACTATTCTAAGACCCGCGTCCCCCCTTTAAAGCGCGTGAGCAGTCTTTCTTGCTCGGGACTTCTCACGTGCGCAACGCCGTTACGGACGCTACGCACGCAGCTCGTCTTCTATAGTACATGCGCCGGGCCGCGGTTGCGTGGGAGGCGCTGCGACATGGGGCCGAGAGGAGGAAAGAGGCGAACATTATGTGGACGCGCCGTCGGGCGGAGTGTCCACACCTAAATTATTTTTCTTACACCGTGGTCACCGTTTCAGCCACCGGCAAAAGTTGAACCACTGCCCAAGGGCCAGCCATCTTGAACTGGTTTGTGTGGTTCATACTTGTGTACATTGTCGATCAAAAAGCAAACAGTACGCATAACTGAGGCGCAGCGTCCCTACGTAAGTATTAGGTAGTGTGTCCTTTACCAGAAAATACATAGATACGTAATTCTAAAGACCCTAGTTTCTTAAGCTGCGCTTAAAATGGCGGCTGCGCTGAAAGTGTTTCATCACTTCAAGTTTCCATCTTCCCCTGAACTTCTGTCATGTTACTGTTAATTATCAGTAACTACTCGGGGACAACTTTCTGTGGCAATGGAGCGAAAGCTACACGGGGTGGAGCTAACTGCTCCGTGTCCGCGATGAAGTAGTTCCCGATAAACTGCTTTTGGTTTCAGTTTCGGCATGACAGATATGCATTTGCTACAGTTCATTTTTTCGCATGTCCTCCGTGGTTGAGCGCGTTGAACCACGATCACTGAGCATGCAGGCATACTGGCGACAATTTCCCTACGCTTCACTTGCCAGGTACCACTCAGAACCTCCACCTTGAGCAATGAGACAGTACACTCGCTTACGCGGTAAGCTGGCTAACCGAACGAAATGCAGAAATGACGGAGAGTCCCGGTTGCGTCAGTCTCACTTGGGCTTTTACGTTGCAGACCACTTGCTTCGTTTGTTTTGACAGCTTTGGCTCCTCAGC
This sequence comes from Rhipicephalus sanguineus, assembly GCF_013339695.2. NCBI lineage: Eukaryota > Metazoa > Arthropoda > Arachnida > Ixodida > Ixodidae > Rhipicephalus > Rhipicephalus sanguineus. The sequence goes on along the minus strand of NW_023615118.1, from coordinate 48,878 downwards.
TTCTTGAAAATCCTATGCGGTGATTGAAGTGGTGAGCTACCCGAGAAAAAAGGCGCCATCGACGATGAGGTCATGTTTTATTTTTGTTTTTTCTGAAGGGAACCTATGTGACGCCAGTAGAGAACGCTGCAACAACAAAAAAAACCTGAGAATCTAAAAAAATAATGCTGTTTAACATAATCTGGCTAATAATTTTGTGGCATTATCAATTTGAGGCCAAAGAGTAACAGAACATTTTTAAATGTTTAGGTTACACGCAGAAAATAATCTTTTTGTGGGACCAGTACTTCCAGCTGCGCAGCGAAACTATCGAAACGGCGTGGTTAGGCTCTGTAGACTTGGCTGCATTGCCACAGAAAGTTGTCTCCAAGTACAGTTTACTACGCAAGACTATCGAGCACTCGATTCGCAAAACAGCTCTTCAACTGCGCCAGCGATGAACTCACCGCACAACAAAGTCGGAGTACTTGTCGAGCGACAGGGCCAGTTGGATTAGAGCCTTGAGGACAGCCGCAGCCGTCTTACTGCCATCCTCATTCTCGCTCTGAGGGGACTCCACCACAGACTTGATCAGCCGTGCCAGAAGTGGCTTCAGGATGGCCGACACGGAATGCCTGGACGACAACTCCTCAAGCGCAGCTACGAGTGACTTCTTGTGCTCATCAGGGCTTGAAATGCACTGTCTTGGGTAACACAGGTTAAAAAAAAGAAAGCTTTAGGATTAATGAGGCGATAAGGAATAGTGCAATAAGCGCCAAGTCATTCAGTACACTGAATGCTCTATTTAACTTGAAATTGAGACGTGTGATGCTGTTATACAGATTGGTATACAACAGTATCTCAATTTTTGTACTGTTTAAAATAATCTTATACTGTTTACCATAATCTTGAGCCACTCCAGACACTTTTCATTAAGCTAGTCGGGGAAAAAAGAAACAATAAAGCAATTATTTTGTATTACACTATAATACCCGTGCCACATGGGCACAGAAACTGAGATTCGGTAGTGAAGGCATTCAGTTCCGGATGACATTTTTTTCAGCAGAGCTGTTACACATCCAAACTGAATGACATTGACTTTATGATGTCGATCGCAGCATCTTCTGTAGTGAGCAACTGTTGAGTAGTAATAAAAAAAATAAACATGCGTTTACAAGCTTCATATACCTCCGAGAATAATTACATGTAAGAAATAGGCATATTACGCTGCCGTAAGCTTGAGTTCGTTGCGCTGTTTCACGACGTTGCAGCTGACCGTAGCAACATAAGCCGGCGCTAGTCAGATCCACAGTGTAAAAGAAAATGGCGCCTGTCGCATCCAAAATACAGCATTTGAAGCGCTTGTTTAAGTGATTAGTGTAAATAAAAGACGTGAAAACTATTTTCAGCTGAATAGGATGTCGTTTTATATAATTAGGTACATCGCACTTCGTCAGCTGTGCCGTCGAGAGTATGCATTTCTCAGTCGAAGCGAATGACTTCTGGCGATGGCATTAGGTGACGAATGACATTTGGGCGAATGCCATTTCGTTCGTCCGTGTGGCACCGCGCGAATGGTATTAAATCTGCAGGCATTAGGAGGCAAATGCCATTTTCTGTGCCCATGTGGCATGGGTATGACCTCATTATAACAGAGTCGCATCTGACACGATAATAACTTCGTTATATCCGAAAATTCGTTATAAACGTTCATCCATGGCCTTATAAACGTTCATTATGGCAAGACTATTTCTTGATTTACTTCGTTATAATCGATAATTCGTATATCCGTGTTCGTTACATCGAGGTTTGAGTGTATTACAAAACACATAATGAACAGGTACTCATGACAATAATCACATTGAGAACAGTGAGGTCAGCCAGGCCCAACATTGGCTAGTATTTTGACTGCAAATACTACAGTAAAAGCTCGTTAATTCGGATTTCACGGGACCGGGAAAAATGTCCGAATAAACTGAATTCTGCATTATAGAAAGTATCAAGAAAACAATCAATAAATGCATACCTGCCAAGTTTGGAGAAACGGACTCTGGGAGATCTACTCAATGGGGGGGGGGGGGGGGGCGTAGTATGAAATATGTCGACCGCGGGAAGAGAGGGGGGTGCGTTACTGCGATAGCAATTATATGGACACTGTCAGCGGGATTTTGCGGTCGCCGCTGATCTGTACAGAGTCCAAACCGATAACATCGCTTATGCATCGTCTGTTCACGTGCGAGTAAAAGCGCGCTAGCGCTAGGGACGAACGCGGTTGAAGCAGAGATAAAACTACCCGGCCGTCACCGTCACGCGAAGGGCACATGCGACAACATCGCTCCGCGTGCGAGGCCTGTCGTCGCTTGCTTACCAGTTATTTCGTCGGGCAAGGGACCATAAGGGGCGCCGTTGAGACGGGGACGGTCGCGAGCGCTGGCGAACGCGCTATCTCGACAGACATCGGTAACGGCTACCCTTTTAAGTGCTGGACTGCGGCGCAAAGTGCACAGCAACTTCATGCGCATGAAACTGAGTTGAACCTTTCTACCATCGTTAAAAAAAAGAAGAATCCTTTCTACTACGTGGCCAGACAAATTTGCACATGTGGCCAGACAAAGCACTGGACGCACGGGGCAAAACTGGATTTTCGGGAGATTTTCCTATGACCCATACAACCGGGAGAAAACATTCAAAATCTGGGAGTCTCCCGGGTAATCCGGAAGACTTGGCAGGTATGCAAATGTCTTTTACATCTATTCACTTTCATTTTCTTGACGAATATGTAAATGCTGCACTTATTTTGCATAAGTACAGCACAAAAGCAGCAATTTTCGTCATCCTGCAACTTCTTTCACGATGCAAATGCGGCACAAGACCCGCATGTCCTAATTAGCCTGAAACGTGCTCTGCACCCCTCCCTAATTACTACTGCCACCACCACCACCCCCATGCACATGTGACAATAATTTTCTTACCCGTAAACAAAAATTTGCCGCACCCACTGAAGCCTTGGTCACCTACAATGCAATTGTGGATGGCGACCATGCCTTTTCAAACACCCGTGGCCAAGGAGGTGTCACAGGCGGTGGTAAAAACGCAAATAGGCATGAAGCGTTCTGGCTTTCCAGCCGTTACTGTGCGGTTCGCAGTGATGATGATCTTGGTCCGGACTGTACCACCTCGTTTCGGTTGTCCGCGAACGTCGTTTGCGCTCTTTTGCACCACACATTTTACGGCACTTCGCGCTCGGCGCACTCACAGAATCGTCTTAATTAACTGAGCTGCAGCCAATTATGACTGAATTAACAAGAGCTTGATTCCTTTAAACAATGTATATGCTGGCCGAAACCAGAGAACACGTCCAAATTGCCCGATTTCCATATTAACAAGGGTCGAATTAACCAGCTTTTACTGTACTGCCATTAAACCATTTTGTGCAACTGACCACCCAAACCAGACCGGTGCTGCTGTACCTTCTGATTCACATGTATGTGTTCATCAAGCATAAATGTAAAGAACACTATAAAAAATAAAATAAATAAATAAATGGTTACTTTGTCATATTCACTTCAAAAGGTTGTGCCAGGCACACATTGTGGAAAATTGTGGAGGATGCTAGGCACACATTTAGAGAGTAAACTACTGTACTAGATAAGAGGGTGCTGTAGTGGTACAGTCAAATCCCGCTACAATGAAATTGACGGGACGTGCGAAAAAGTTCGTTGTCGTGGAATTTTGTTGCAGCGAAATTTCATCTATAGACCACAAAAGTTAGGAAGATCTGATGATCATGACTCATCCTTGGTCCCGGCAAGTGCATGCACTGTCCTTGCATTTAACTTTCGCTAACTCGGACGTACTTGGCCGCACACCGAGTGAATGTATTTTCTCGCGTATAACACGCACAAAATATACAGAAAATTTAGCGCTAAACTCAGGGTGCGGGTTATACACGAATTTCAGTGTGCAAGTTGGCTTCACGGTAATGCAAGGAAGGTGGCGTTGCGTCAATACGCGAGTTGTACACGTGGGTTATACACGAGCAAATAACCACACTATATGCTGGCTACCCTCGAAGCGTGCCGAGCGCGTATCGCCGCGAAGGAGCGTGCCAAAGTTCGCTAAAGGCTAACTGAAAAACGAAGTGCCGAATCTCCGCTCTACCACAGTCATAAGCGAGCGAAAGGAAAGCCGAAACGCATCGTGCCATTTTACGACTTTTATTGCCTTTAATCTTTCTTCCGGTGTGTTAGCTGCGTACTTGAGCGTATTCGCTATCGATGATCGCGACGATAGCGACCGCGGTTTTCTGCGCAGTGGTTGCGGTAAACGGTAGTTCCGTTTTCAATCTGTGCGCGCTGGCCGTGCGCGTGCCTTCTGAACTTCGTCGTTGCTGTCTGCGATCGCGTCTATTGCGGTTTTGACCACAGCGTTGCTTTGAGTCGGTGCACGTACGTTGGATGCGCGCGAACTTTCGTGGTCGCCCACGATAGCGTCGACACGACCACATTTGTGTTCGCAGCGGTTGCGGCAGAATGTAGTTACGCTTGGACTAGGTACGCGCTGGCCGCGCGTGTGCCTTCAAAATGCCGTGGATGTCATTCACGATCGCAGGGCTTGTGACGACAAGCAGTAGTTTTAGTTCCTGAAGAACGATTCTTCCGCGGCCCGCACGCGCATCAAACCCGCCGGCAGCATTATGGCAGATGGACGATCTGACGCGAGCATCTAAATGGCGAATAATTTACCGGGATGTGTGTGTGGTGGCAGAAAGCATGTCTCCGATGAAGACACAGGTCTTGCGATGCGACCACAAGGCTCTGGCGACGAGAAATGGTAGAGTTTCTAGTGCGAATTTCGCGACAATCCTAGGCAAGCCCCTTTTCCTTATGTGGTGGCAATCGCGAAAACTTCGTTCAAGCGGAAATACCCAGAAAAAGTATTCGTTGTGACGAGACATTTTTCGCATTGTTTTCTATGGGCAGCTGGCGGGGATTCCAAAATTCTTCGTTGTGGCGGAAATTTCGTTGTAGCGGTATTCGTTATAGCGAGATTTGACTGTAGTAGTACTATATATAAACATTGCAGGATGACTCTGCAGTGAAAGCAGCTTCTCAGTACTCCCATTTAGTCGTTTAAAAGGAAGAGCACAGTCACTTCCATCACTCACGCTTTGGGCATTTCCTGAATGTCTTGCAGGGTCATCAGCACCAATAGGCACAGGAGGCCACCTGACAGGCTTGCACCTGAGTTGCCGGGCGCCTTCATACTCTGAAAGTGAGAAAAAGAAAAGTTGCACAACCGTAAACATCACCGGACCTGTGCAACACAGAAATGCAAATCAAGCACAGATATTTGTCTGACATTGTTTTGTAGATCCCATGCAAAGGTAAAGCCCTGCGCAACATGTACAGTGAACTCCCGTTCACCACCACATTTGATCTACCAAATGCTGCACCACTGCAAGTGTGCTTTACCTAGCTCCCCTACAATCACTTGTGTCATTGAAGATAATTGTGTCAATGAAAAGGCACTGTTCTTGCAGATGCTGTCCAATGGGAATCGAATCCAAAGGGCAGTGCAAACAATTGAGAAAAAGTTGTCAAGGTGTGTGTCCCAAAATATGGATGGCTCGTGAAGCAGAGATATCATTTGTGCTCCAAAATGATGTATTTGCTTTAGCCAAGCTTCATCGCAACACAGCCTGTGATGCGGTGAACAACTATAGCGGATAGAATAACGACCGTGCAGTGGAGCCTACTAGCTGCAACTGATCGTTATTGGAAAGAGGACTATCGTGCTGCTTCAAGAAAGCAAAAGGCCTTCAGGTTCATTAAGCAAGTTCACGAAGGCCTTGGGCGTCAATATACACAGGCTCAACTTTCCTAGCTAGAGAGTTACAGTAACTAAAACCTCGATTATAACGAGTACTGATATAACGAATTATCGGTTATAACGAAGTAAATGAACAATAGCCTTGGTAATAGCTACAGTGATACGAATGTGTGTTTATAACGAATTTTCGGATATAGCGAAGTTATTTTTGTGTCAGATGTGGCTTTCTCTATAATGAGGTTTCAGTTTATTTGCCCTTGTTACAAACAATACGTCATTGATATTTTCTTGCTGGTTACACTTTCTCCCTATATCTCAAGGCAAAAGCGTATATGCCTCATGAAACAGAAAAGGTGACCGGCGAAAACACGAATGGTACCGAAAGTCAAATAAAGCAAGAAAGCCTGAAGCCTCCCACATGCCTCATGGCTCGATGTGCGCAAGCTGCATGTTAACTTTGTTCCCTTGTTTTTGCAGCGTGCGTGCACAAGCTGCCCATTAAACATTCACTTTAGCTTTGGCGCGTGTGCATGATAATGCTTAAAACTGGCACTCGCATGACCCTCACTTCGTTTTTGCGAAAGCAAGAAACCGACGCGACAAAGACAAGAAGACGATCCCGGCCCATGGCTTTCGCCTGCGAGTTATCTTCTGTGAATGCATAAGAGACCCTGCAACTTTTGTTAACAATATCTAGATTTTTCCAACAAAAAACAGCGCAAAGAATAGTGAAACAATTGAGCTTTCTCTCGCTTAGTCTTCACAGTGCCTGTAAAAAAGAAAACCACTGCGAAGCCACCAACTCACCTTGGCGACTCGGACGATCAACTCGTAAGATAATTCTCGGCTGAGAACCGTGCGCCGAGCCAGCTGGCCAACCCACGAGGTACGTGGCGGCACGGTGGTCGGGAATGGCCGAAGATGCCAGGCCCTTCAGGATGTACGGCAGCAGCATTGCCACCGTCTGGTCCGTGATCTCTTCATCGCCTCGCGAGTGTGCCCAGAACGGTGGAAAAAGCATACAAACCGATGGCAGGACGCAGTGCCACGGTGTTTCAGAGTGTACCTGTACATTGTCCCAGGTCATCGTATAGAGCGTATGTACAAGCACACCGTATTACATGATTGTGAGTCAACTTGAACACAGGTCGACCCAGCTCAAAATCGCACATTAGACAAAAAAAAAAAGGAAAAAAAGCAAGCACATTCCAGAACAGAAATTATTTATGCAGTCGATGGACTGACTACCATGTGCTCACTCGTCATCGTCAGCCAGCCCTCACCATTAACTTCAACGCCCAGACCATGCTGGCCTTGAAGTGACCCCCAAACAAATTGCTGCTGGGCCACTGTTCGTTGTCAAGAATGCCACTCCTGATTGAAACAGCTGCTCTTCCGTCAATGATCGACACTCCCATAAGAGCCGTGTGTGTCGTGTCATTTTTGAAGTGCTGATCGTTGATGGAAGAGCCACCTCCAATAAGCGGTGATTTCGTAAATGCTGAAAAAAAAAAATTTTTTTCTTAAAAACAAGTGCGTGATATAATTTATTTCACTGATAACAATATCAAAACAATGGTAACCATTCATGACGAAAACCCTTATCTATTACTGCTACGAAAGATACTGAAGATTCATAATATCAGCTGACATACAATGACAAAACGTGGTAATCTTCCCTCGATCATTCAAGTTTCTCTTTCACGTTCTCCTCACCTTTGTCATGGCAACAAGAAGTTCACAGACAAACTTGAGGGCACCGGGTCTCGCGCACACTGTGTCACCAGGGCAGTCTTGGTCAACGACAGGCCGGGTTTCTAAGGGCAAACACATGCATTCAATGCACTTCGCCTAAATAGCTCTCAAGAAGTAACAAGTGATTGATTGATTGATTGATTGATTGATTGATTGATTGATTGATTGATTGATGATGATTGATTGATGATTGATGATTCATTGATTGATTGATTGAATGATTGGTTGGTTGGTTGGTCTGAGAGCAGCAGTGGTTAATATATACATGGGTGGAATCGAAGAAGAACAGGAGTAGAATCTCCCCAGAGGGGAATTGTCAGATGGTAAGTAAGCATTATTTGCCATACCATTATTTAACAGCAACTGGTAATAGTAGCCGACATTAGCCAGTATTAATCATCATTTAGCCCACAAGTTATCATCAACCAACACTTGCAGACATTACAAGTTTTTACAAGTTTTAAACAGTGATGGTTGGTGTGTGAGTAAGTAGAGTAGGTAGGACCTGGTCTTGTGGCAACTGTAATCCCCACTTCGTTCTGCAATGACTCTTCTTTCATTACGCTGTCATGCTATACATTCACACACACATTCCCTGGACATACTCGCCAAGGAACGTACATTCGGGCATTAAATAACAGCCATGCGCTCATCGTGTAGACACAAGTTACAGAATTTTCAGGCGGGTAAAGCCAACCCACTGTTCTCACCCAGTGTTCCTCGCTACCTGCAGTACAGCTTTAGGAAGAAAGGCAAGGAAATGTTCGTACAACACAAGCCCCAACAGCAAAGGCTACTGTGGTGAGCTGTGGAGATGTAGAGCGTCATCAATTTGCCATGCAATTTATTTTCTTTGCGCGAGGAGCAGCGCACAGATACGCAACATGAACATTTATACAAAGGAGCCCAAGTAAACAGGAAGTGAACATGTGTCCCTAACTTCACTCGGTACCAGTCACCAGTATGCGCAGACGAAAACGCCTAACCTGGAGACAGTGAAGCCAGTGCCACTTGGAGGTCTTGCTCGACAGGTCAAGCAACTGCAAGGCGCGAGCAAAGACGCGCGTTTCGTGGAACGGTAGATGCATGCAGCGGAGGAGTGCGTCCACGTTGTACTCGTGCACATGGAACCTGCGAGCAGAAGAGGCATCCGTGAAGGGAGGAGGTAAAAACTTCTTTTAAGCAAAGCTTTTATCATTCACAGATTTCGGCATCGTATGCAAAAAATACATGCCTGCGAGCGCAAAGAAATGCGGCCATGAGGTGCGCCAGTTACACATCATGGCTGCATGCATCTTGTAGAAACAAGATGTGTAACTTGTAATCCTCTTGCAGAAAAATACTAGTTGTGCCGGTTACCGTCCCCTTGAAGTGACCGTTCCAATGTTGATAATCTATGCGAAAGGCATTACTAATGCCATGGCACGAATGTTCAACTAGTAATGTTTATCTGCTTGGTGACTTCAACTTCCCCCAAATCGATTTCATCCTTGTGCAGACAGGTGCCAATTTCATGAGTTAACTCTGGACTTCAATCTTTCTCAGGTAATCGATCAACCCACCCGTGACACCAACCTTTCAGATTTGGTACTAACTACTGCAACTGAAATCGTGGGTCCCGTATTAATTTTCAGTGCATCGGAAAGGAATGAAAAACTAAGAAAAAAAAAACGATATTGTTTACTGGAACGAAAACATAAGCGAAACGTTATCTATTATTTGGTCCGGAATGAAACTGAAATTTTTTTATTGGTTTTCGGTTCAAGGAGGAGTAGAAGTGGCAATCTGGAACAACCGAGGTAATGCAATGTGAGCATTAATCCATACCTCAGCGGAGCGCGCATTTTGGGCAGGGATTCCAAAGTAAAGATATGTTGAATTTTGTGAAAAAGCGAAAGAGTGGCAACCGGAGCTGTTTATATTAATGCAGTGGATGTGCAAGTCGCACAGGCCAGAGTGGGAGTTCCGTTCGCGGTGCTGAAGTTTGTTTTATCAGAACAGCGGTCCGCACATCGCAGACTACGCTCGATGAAGTGCAACTTCTGAGATCATGCTCATTCCTTGACACAAAGCATTGAGCCTGCTCAGAGAATTCATAGTTCACTAATAAAATGGTAAATACTATGTTTTAATGTTACTTAAGTTCAAATTTTCGGATACAATAAAAAACCGTTACGAACTGTTACGGAACATTTCTTTCCGTTCTGGAACAGGAACGGAGGGAACTTTCTGCGGACAAAACTAAAACAAAACAAAAACATTTCGTTCCGGCACCCTGTTAATTTCTCACGGTTTTAGTGACCATAAACTGCTTCAGTTGACACTCCAGGTACCCATGTTGCTTACAAAATTGCAGTATAAAAAGTTCCGAGCTGAAAACAAAGGCAATTACGTTGCCATCAACAACGTACTAGATCTTTCCTCAATGACTCTTTCCTGCATCGAAGGTGTGGTGGCTCATATGCATATTTGTATGTGCCGTTTTCAGAAGATTGACGCCCTCATGATCATGGGCTTGTCAGGGATCAGTTGTTTCTGATATGGCAAATTGATTTTTATCGAGGCGACTTGTAATTTCACACTGCCCCATTTCATTGCTGCCTGGACATGATGCATGACAGTCATTGTTCCCTACAGCAACTGAAGTGTTGTGCTGAGAAGCATGAAGACGAATTAACGAAGTAAATGAAAAATAGCCTTAGTAATAGATACAGTGGTCCGAGTATACGCTTATACAGTGAAACCTCGTTATACGTACCTGCCGGGAACGCGGCATAACTACGCACTAAACGGTAGTACGCATTAAACACCAAGTACAAATTTGCATCTCCTAGCGTACGCCATCGCCCAAATAAATAGAGTGCCACAGCAAATATTGCCAAAGTACCCACCGCCAAGCCTTTTCTTTCCTGGCACACTCGCACGACCGCCCGATAACGCGTAGTGGCGACGCCGAAGAGCATTTCGAAACTATTGCAGGGTCCCTGATACGTGGTCAACGCAGTGACCGACATAGCGACAGAAGGGACAGTGTGTTTTCCGCGGTATATGTGTGTGCGTCTAACTGCGATCTGCCACTAAACGAAAACTGACAGTTCCAGTGAAACGCGGTACGGCCGCGTGGAGCCGGGAGCCGGATGATCGTCTCCCGGCTAGTTGTGTGCAGCGCGTCGCCTACTCGGCTCACGCCGTCACTACCGGGCCGCTTGCTGTGCCGCACGCGCGCATTTATCGTGGGAATGTCGTTCGTACCCACTTCGCTCCAGATCGTGCACAGATGCGGCGAGTAGCTTGTTCGGTTAACGCAGCGATGACGAGCTTCATGCAAGCGATGCGCACTCCGCGATTCTCTAGCGGTCCTGGCAGCGGACGGAGGCGCGTTGTGTGGTCGCCTAATAAAAGCTTGCAGTATGGTTACAACCGCGCTACGCTTGCAGTATCGTACACGTGCGTTTAGTGTGATAGCGTCAATGCAGCGAGGTTTCTCGGCGCCCGCGACCCGCAACGCTAACTACGCAACAGCGATCTGCTTTCGTTTCTACAAGCGGTGCGCGCCTTATGACGGCTTAGTAGCGTTTGCTGTCGGACTGAAGTTCTTCGACGTGGTTGAAGTTCTTCGACCCTACCCGAGCATTTGTGCCATTAATTCAACTTCAGCCTTGAAGACGGCCGCGCACAACGAAGCGGCAGCGATCGGCGGCCCAGCGCCGCACGCGTGCCCGAGCAGATAGCTGAAGATACTTATTGTGATAGGGTTGTCGGCGATAAGTCATGTCGGCGCGTTCGTCGGTGGCCGCCACCTCGCCTTCGTTCTTTCCCGATGCTTACCCGCAAAGGCGTCGCCGCAATCGCGCGGAAGTCGGAATCGGGGATCGACTGATCTGCGCACTTCTCAAAAAGGCGGAAGACCTTTGGCAGCACATTCTGGGCGTCAGGAAGTTGAGCAGCACAGTAAAATTTTATGGCACAAAAAGTTATCGCGGTACGCAGGTACGCACTAACCGGTAGGCATAGGGCGAACCACTACGGCTTAAGCGGTCAGCGAATGCATTGGGCTCTATGGGACTCGGTCGGGGATTCGTCGCAGCTACGTTTTAACCGTTAGTACGTTAAAGCGGGTACGTATTAACGAGGTTTGATACTATTGAACATTTTGCAGTTCTGAGTGATGTTGACACCAAAATACTGTTCCTGTTTTTTTTAGCAAATCTTCCCGACTTTACACTATTCGTAAATTCAAAATCCGCAGTAAAGTAATTTGACCATCTGGGAAAGCTTTTTCAAAAAAATTCTACCCTCAAAGGGTTAAAAAAATTGGACACTTTGTAAATTACAAAGTGTGTCCGGCAAAAGAAAGCGTGTGGCCATTCGACTGACTATGCCATGGTATCAGGGGAATCCACATTCTTGGAGCGTTTCTCCGATCTGCTTGCCGTGGAATCATCACTGGGCCGCTTGGGAGCCATCTGACTAACTCAACTGGACGCGGCGCCGCCGCCGCATTGCACAACACGCGTTGGAAGGAGTAACGCGCAACTGTTGCTATGCGCCGCTGTGCTATCACGTGATTGCTGAGAGAGTATGAGGGGGAGAGGCCATAGCTGGCACTGTTCCAGGGCACGGAACAGTAAAGGCTTTCGCCATATGAAGTATGACACATTAAAGGCTTTAATGGCACACGAAACTGATCTACTCCGTGTATCTTGTTGTGGCTGCATATTAAAAAGCCTCATAATGTAAAAATTACTCTGTAACCAATGCTGTGGCAGCTCTGATGGCGAATATGTTGTTTTTGGACTTTGCACGGCATCACTTCATTCTAATCTAACGTGTACACACACCTTGTGAACAGCATAAAGTTTACTGACCAAACCGAATGTTTTATTTGCAATGTTGTTGCAAGTCATAAATACAAACACAGCACACCTGTATACAAGATATTAAGGGGCTCTCACAAAAGCATCTTAGCTGTATGAGCTGCCCTTTCAAAGAAAGGTAGAGAGAAACAAAATAAACCCTGGGATAGCATTTCAAGCAAGCTGTTACATTGAAGCAAACTGCAGACAACAAACCTGCGAAGAAATGTGAGGTGCATAGACATGAACAGGTCTGCCAGTAAAGGAAAACTGTTGACAATGCCTCTTAAATGAAATCGATGGCCTGACACCTGATGTGGCCATGTAGTAAGGTCTTGCCATGAGAAAAAGGTAGAATGCCAAGAAGAGGTGTCGTTGATAAGTATAAGACTTTTCAGCTTCTGTAGGGAAGCCTAGTTCACAAGCACCAAAGTAGAAACAGTGAGCCTAAGTATGTTACAGTGTTGGACACAGGCATCTTGAAGGTGAAAATTTGTCACCGATGTAGTGTAGCGTTTCTTCTTGAGTCTGAATGCCAAGGAATTTGAGGTTGTGCCGTGATTTGATGATTCTTTCCTAGGCAATGATGGAAACCTAGTCCCTAATCACAAAACTATGACAGTGTTTGCATTATTGACAAAGAAAGATGTTTGAGAAGAACAGTATGTGTCTCAGGTTCTTTGCTTTCCAGACCAGATAGTAACAATGGCAATTTTCCACCTGCCTCGGTCAAGTACTCAATAATTATTATGCCTAAGGGCAGACTTTCGAAAAAAAAAAAAAGTACTAAAACTAACTTATTTCTATCAGAAAGTGTTCATCAACAAGGCTTCCGTAGACAAGCACAGATGTGTAGCACTTATCAACAGCAATACGTGGTCGGAGCTGTCTCTCTCTCTTACGATGTACACAATGCCCCCCGTTCCATGTTTCGCGAACAGTGCACTGCTGCGTTCCAAAAATATGGTTATGAGGCCGTTCCACATATGCCTTGCTAAATAACTATGCTCTGAAAGGGCTCTCCACTGGCACATGAGAACAGCACTAAGTGTTCATAGGTGCCTAAATATGGAATAGGGGCCCGCAAGTCAGTCTGACAAATCAACATTTTCCATTATGGGAACGTTACTTCCTGTCAAGGAGTCGAAACATGTTATAGCACACTGAATACTGACATAAAGAGTGAACAACCTTACCCATGCCTATGTATTCAGGTGCTACATGTTAGCATTAAATTATGTTCAAAAATGAAACACTGAAATAAAATGAATACATAATACAATAAAGAAAATATGTACATTGCCTTGTGTACAAAGTGAGTGCCAGGTAATAAAGAAGTGACAGATTTGAGAGCCTCTTATAGCCATGGCCAGCAATAGGATACATTTGGACATCCATTTTGTATATCGGAATGCTTGGAACTAGCGTTTGACCAAATTTATTGCAAATGGATATGTTGGTGTCTAATACAAAAAACAACAAATAGAAGTTGGAAACTAACTTGCAGCACCTCACTGTGCTTTGCAGAAATCACAATGAACCAATAATTTAATAGAACTCTGATGTGAATGCATAAATGCGAAATGTCGCATTCTACAAATAGGCGTGAAAAGTTACTGGCAGTACAATCGAGAACGGGCAATTAGAGGCATTTCCATACTCAGCAGATTTAACTATACAGAACTTTGTGCATGGGGTAAAATAATAATACGAACTTGTACAAAGTAAAAGGGGGGGGAGCTCTGATCAACACACACCGGGACAAGGTACTCAGAGTTTACAAGGTAAGTTCAGCTCACGGTCGAAACTCTGACTCTGAGCCCCTGTCCGAATCCTGGTCTATTTCCTCTTCTTCCGCGTGGTCATCATCTTCACGCTGCCGCTTTCTTCCCCGGTATTGACGTCCTGGTGCTCTCGCCACAGGCTGCTCAGCTTCGCCATGGACGAGGCTGGTGCGGTAAAGGAGCAGCGGCTGCCAGTCATCAGCTCGCGAAGCGGGCAGTTTGGCTTGGACGTGTCTGTCCAAATATTGAAGTACGACCTTCTTGTCCAGCTTCATCAACTTGTTTGTGAACTCGCACAGAAGCTCCAGGAAAGGAAGGTTTGGCGGTGGGCCCAGGGGGTTGAGCGGGTTCTCGAACGGCGTGCATGCGAAAATGATGCCTTCACGATGAAGAGCTGCGACCGAGTCTCGGTTCTTGACCTGGTCAAGGCCGAAGGACAAGGCAAACCGCTTGGCCAGTTCCTTGATGGCTACAAAGTTTTCGTCTTGACGGGATATGTTTCCCAGTTGGTCTCGCTCCAGTGCGCTGAAGAGGGACGTGAGCGACTGTACCATCGTGCGTGCACAGTTGACCTTATTGATCTCACGAGCTTTCCCCAGAGTTGCTTTGATGATGTCACCGTAATCATTGTAGAATCGAACGTAGTGCTTGAAGACGTCTGCAGCTGGGCGCACACTGATGACGTTGTACACGACGAGCTTGCAGAAGGAAGCCAGGAAGTTGCGGCGCTTGTGTAGCTCTTCAATCTTGCGGTGTTCATCTTGCTCGTCTTCGGCAGCTGAGTCGTCTTCCACGAAAAACATTGTGCTGGATGAAGTCGCCAAGGTTTGCCTGCAGGGCACGGTCTGGTTCGTAGACTAGAGCACTGAAAGGCTCACTGTCACCCAGCTGCCGGCAGAAGATCATGAGCAGGTCACAGATACTCACAAAAGCCTCTTCTTGCAGTGCACCGGTGCAATGCCGAAGCATATACACCATGGTGTCCATAAACTCGCGGAGACGGTTTCTCAAGGCGTGCACGTGTGCCATCTGAATGTTGCCTTCATCCAGCACTGCCAGGTCCCACATGATACCCGATGAACAGCATGAAATTGCATGCTTGACACCTTCCAGAGACAAGCTTCTCTCTCCCGCGCCTTTCACCCAATAGTCAAAGATTCCTTCCCAGATGGTCCAGGGACCCAAGTTGTGGCAACCATAGAAGATTGACACTTTCTTGAGTGCCGACTGCACCGCATAGATGTCGTCGTCATCGGCATCTTCCCCCGCTTCTGCATAAGCAGAGAGGGCCTGCTTGTATCGGCCCACAAGAGAATCGATCAGTGTTCCCCTTGACACGGCACAACGTGAATGAACAGCTAGTTCTTCACTGCACAGAGCCTCGTAGGTCCTGGCACATGTTTCAAGCACTTCCGTGTTGTCGTGACGCTCGACAATCTCTTGTATAAGTTTCAGCAGTGAGTCAAGGGACTTCTCTTGCCGGCTAGATGTGTAGATCTCCAGATCAAAATACTGAGGCAGTACCATCAGATTAGCAATTTTTTCCTGGTCTGCGATGTACTTGCTGAGGAGGCTTGGCAATGCCTGTATGAAATGCTCCGTCAGCTTGACACGGTCATCGGCCACCTGCTTCATCTCCTTGTTTGACATCTGCTTGCGATTGGGTCCTCTTCCCACTGGAGGCTCACCCGTGGCAGCTTGTTTGGTGCAGCAGACCATAATCTCAATGAGGGAGGTTTCTTGTCGATCATCCAGTTGCTCTTCGTCTGGCCCCGGCTCTTCAAGTAGAAGGTCGGTCATGCATTCCCAGTCTTTCATCATCGGGTTGCTGTCAATCAGACTGTCCACAAGGTAGGCGCCATGCTCATGCAGTTCACTCTCGATGAAAAACTGCACCAAGTCGCGGATCAGTGGTGTGTTCACCGAACGTTTCTTGCCCCGTCGTGTCCGCAGACCTTGCACCGCCGCTTCATCAGGCTGGAAGAGCCTCTCATTGAGGAACTCTCCAGCAGCTTGAGCAACAGCTCTGTGTGAGCTGTAGACAAGTTCGTAGACATGCTCACAGTCTTTATCAGTCAGGATCTCCCTGTGGAACTTGTGGATGCTAATGACAAGCTTGACAGCGTGGACAGCAACTTCGTACTCCTTGTCCAGAGTCATGGCAACTATGCGGTCCTTGAACTTGTTGGTAAAGAGCTCCATTTTACTTGTTAGCTCTTCGGATGAATACAGGGGAAGCAGTGCTTGCAGGCACCGCAGTCGCACATCTCCAACTTTATCGTGCAGGGTCCAGCCCAGGTACTTGAGGTAACTGTCGTCAAGAAAGTGCTGGTGGAACCGCTTCATCCACTGGCCAATCTCCAGCATGCAAATGGAGCGAACTTCGGGAAGTGTGTCACGGTAGCGGTGGACAAACACACTTTTGAACATGTAGGTCAGCATGTTCTTGATTTCTTCCATGTTTTCCTCCAGGTCCTGCCGCTTGGTCATGAGAAGTTCAAGACGTTCGGTTGCACGCTTGTCCTTGTTCTTCTGCCGCTCGGCCTCGTATTGACGTTGGGTGTTGTCTAAGCTGATGCTCAAGTTGAGTGCAACATCAACAAGCGCTGTCATCAACTTCATTGCAGCCAGTGTGGACGTGTGCCGGAAAGCACGAACCTGCATGGAAGCACATTTTTGCTGAATGAGGTTACACTCAAACTAAAAAATATCAATACAAAAGGAGAATGAAATACTTTCTTGTGTAATACCAACAAGAGGCAGTTACTTCTCTTGAACATGAGGTTAAAGGAGTACTGACACAAAATTTTGAAGGCGAGATAACTTGTGGGTTAGATTTGTGTAGACACACACGCATCATCTACGAAATATCAACGCATAATATAGGCTAGAACATACTTAAAATCAAGTTTAAAGTGCGTGCCACACCACTGCACACCAAACGCGCCTTTGGTTTTCGTGTAAACAACCAACCGCCACCTGTGTCACGAGTTTGTGTTGGCTGCCACGATCCTTGCGAGCGCTCTCTCCTAGCAGACCTTTTTCAACAGATAGAGGGGGCACACTTGTACAAAGGCTGATGTCCTTGCCTCGGCAGTACATTTCTGGGGGAGTCACACATATTTACTACGTTTTAGAGGGGATGATAGCAGCACCCAGGAAGCCTTCATTGAAAAGAATTGTCAACGCGGTTTTGTGTGCTCACGTTGTCAGCTATGCTTACATGAAAACATCTCGGGGTGCTGCCTCACTCGGTGCTCTTTGAAAGTGAAACTGTGACTGAGTGCTATAAAACCGTCACCAAAGAATTAACCGTTGCGCACTCGAGCAAACGAGCTTTCCAGCCATGATAAGTGTGTCGTTAGCTACTTATTGCAACGGAAAAAACAAGATGAAAAAATTTGTGTCAGTGCTCCTTTAAGGTAGCACTGTGTCAGTGACAGCAGTCAGAAACACAACAGAACTCAATGGAACACAGTTGAAAGGCATGTTCTCGTTTCATACGATTTCCCTGTTAATACATTCGCAATAAATTACAACTGTTAATTCATATCACAAGTTTACGTAGCGTTCGTTTACATTTCAAAACCAATTTAGCATTATACTGTTTTCTATTTAGCTTCTGCACGTTTCCTTTATTCATAGAGTTTGAGTGTGTCGAACCCACCTGTGAATCAGACAATCCGGTGAGTATGGAGATCACGTTGTCCATCAAGAACTGATCGTAGATGATGCTGTACTGGCACTGGCGCACCAGAATTTGCACGAACTCGCAGAATGTCTGTCGGAACTTCTTCCACTGGGGGCCCGTCATAATGAGCGGGTAGTCACCGCTCTCCTCGTCAAACTCTTCGGTCATTTTTCTAATGATCTGATTATGCTCCATGGTGACCTGCATCTGAGGTGTGATGCGGCCCTTGCACCCGGAGCAGTGGAAGAAGAAAGTCATCAGGTCCAGAAGGGCGGCATCTCTGTCTTGCTTGTAGGACTCTATCCAGTCGTCGACCACGGCAGTTAGCGAGTGGCGACCAAGCCGGACTACATCGTAAAGGGTGCCCGGGTCTTCGCTTGTGATGCTTTCTGACGCGTTGCGCCTTGCTCCACGGCCCCTGCCACCACCGCGACCGCGTCCTCTCCCGCGGCCGCCTTCACCTACACGACGTCGCTTGCCGCGGGACCTGGTGCCGAACTCGACTTCTGAAGAGTTATCGTTCGACTCGTTGAGCCCGTCGTCTAACTCTGAGAAGAAGTCGTCCGGGTCTAGACCCGAGTGGTCGGTGCCATCGTCCTCACTTTGTCGTGTACGCTTCCGCCCGGCGATGGCGTTGCGGAGGATCATTGCCGCCGATTTTGAGCTGGCTCAATCTTTGAGGGACGGGTTGTTACTCTCCCAACCAACACCGTTACACACGATCTTCGAAGAGACACATATCAGCTAAAGTACGGTCGCTAATGTGTTTTCGGCGCGAACATCCGCCATTCAGGCGTCTTTACCCGTGTTGTCGATGCCAATTTAACATCGCAGTCAGTAGGGTAAAACCAGGTAAAACTCTAACTTCCAGCGTTAATCATTTGGTAACACTCATAAAAAGCTAACATAATGTTTTCTTGCAATAAAATTAAACTTAACGCTTTAGTGATTCGGTACAAAATGATAATGATGTCGATTTTAATAAGTGCGCCAGTGCGCCACATGGGGAAGCAGGGCAGCAGGGGGCAAGGAGGCCAGTGGGCCCCAGCGAATGAATGACGCGCGCACTGCGATTAGCGGCCACTGTGCGCTCCCATTTGACTCTGTTCTCTAAAGTCAACGTCCCACGGAGTTGCACCGTGAGTACAACTCATTAGAGTTCTTCGTATTTTTCTCACCGCCCTAACTACCGACTTCGTACTAACCGAAAGCACGCGGTACTCGTTTGCTGTCCTCGGTTCGCGCGAGAAACTTCTCGTTCCTTTCTTGTTGGGTTCTCTTAAATCTTTCACCGAAACATGGTTCGTTGTACCCATTACAAGTTCCCGCGCATGTCATTTGACTCGTCTCCTTTGCTGCTGACTGTAACACATGCCTATCGCGCGGAGAAACGAAACGTGCGCACGCAGCCACGTGCATGCAGCGAACGTTTCCACAGGCGGGAGCGCTCGTCTCAATTTTGCCGCGCTAATCTAAATTTGACGTGAACACCTACAGGCGTTCGTTCCTTGTGCCAGTGAAACCCGTACCATCCCCAGCCTCCAGTCGCCGCGATGAAGTACATCCTGGTCACCGGCGGTGTCATCAGCGGCATCGGCAAAGGTGTGATTGCCAGCAGCGTTGGTACCATCCTCAAGTCGTGCGGCCTTCAAGTCACGTCCATAAAGATAGACCCGTACATAAACATCGATGCCGGAACGTTCTCGCCGTACGAACATGGTAAGTGGTCCCTTTCCGCGCCATCTTTATGACGCTTGTGTCTGGCGCCCCATTTTTCTCCGTGGCGTACGTTACATAAAAGCTTTGATTTTGTCTCGTAGGCGAGGTGTACGTTCTTGATGACGGCGGAGAAGTCGACCTCGATTTGGGAAACTACGAGCGCTTTTTGGACATCACGTTGCACAGAGATAATAACATAACGACGGGCAAAATCTACCAGCATGTCATCAACAAGGAGCGAAAGGGAGATTACCTCGGCAAGACTGTGCAGGTAATGCTAGTACTTTCCGAACTGCGATAAAAATAGTTGCGTTATGAAACATCTTGACTACTGTGGCCATTTCTCGAATCGTCGTGCATGTTAACAGTAGCTAAAACAACTTTTCCAATAGGTTAACGGTGAACACCAATAAGTAAGGCATGACATGCATGGAAATGGGATATTTAATGCATGTGTAACGAAGTGAATAACACTGGAATACTTAAGCATAGCTATGAGTAGACTTAACCCAAACATGTAAGCATACCTCTAGTAAGCAATTAAAAGCAGAATGTTAGATGTCTGAGATGACCACTGGTCAATAGGACTTTGTGCAGCATCAGTAGTGTAGCCAGAATTTTTTTTCGGAGAGGGGGGGGGGGTTTGCTACCCCCCCGGCTATGCCAGTGTGCAGCACTATCACAACAAGAGCACCTTTTGATAGAAAAACGAGAGTGCATCTAGGCTGTGCTGAACTAAATCAGCTTTTGATTAAAAAAATTACACCATTTCTCGCTAAAGGGGACCATGAGGCGATGCAAAGCCGGTACACTTGCACGATCGCGTTCCGTTGGCGTTCTTTGGGCGTGCTACCGACCTCGCATCGTGGAACGCGAAGAGGAACGCTACGCGCGTCTTGTCTTCCCTCTAGCCTGGCCGTTAATTCTCACAGGGCGAGCGGGGAACGCAGTCGGCAGGCATGCGAGAGGGGGGCAGCGTAGGAGAGGAGAGAGAGGGGGAGGGGACGCGCATGCGCTGGTGCTCATCGCGGCGTTGCGCAGGAGAGAATTCCGGCATGTCTAGCCTGCGTTTCAGAGGAAGAGTGGAAAGGGGGAGGGGAGAGGGTATGCACATGCGCAGTAAGGGTGGTCACGCCGCACACCACCACCACCACTGGATTGAACTCCGCCATAAGATACTTCGCATCTAAAACAATTTAACATGATTCACTTAGGCATCCTAACGTTCTTGTGGTGCAGCTCTTCACCGACGTATTATGCGACATCTGGCCAGTTCTATTAGTTTCAAACATGTATATGCATGGTGCAGAGTTTGTAGCACTGTCTGTACTAGTGGAGAAAGTAGTAGAGGTATTGTGCTTGAAGCGTGAAAGTAATTTTTGGTGTTCAACTGGCAGTGAGCTGGTGTGATGTGCCCTTTGCATAGTTGTGCTTAAAGACTGCTGTATGGAAAGGCTACAGCAAATTGTGAACTACTTTCAGGTTGTTCCTCACATCACAGATGCTATTCAGGAGTGGGTTCAGAAAGTAGCACTTATTCCTGTCAATGACTCTAACCAGACGCCGGAAGTTTGCATCATTGAGGTAATGCACGACATTGCAATTTGCAGCTTTTGCAGGGTAACATTTAATGTGCCTGCACTATATATTGTCTTGCAGCTCGGAGGGACGATAGGTGATATTGAAGGAATGCCCTTCGTGGAGGCCTTCCGACAGTTTCAATTTCGTGTCAAAAGAGAGAACTTCTGCTGTGTCCATGTCAGCTTGGTGCCACAGGTAAGAGAAAGAAAAAAACTTGTAACGTCAGTATTTGCAAAGTGCTTGTGTAAATAAAGTCAATTTTGTCTGTGCACACTCTATAATTATAAAATGTGGGCTGTTGTGGTGGCGAAGTTGTTCAGTGCTCACTCAGCTACTGACCCGAAAGTGAAGAGTTCGATCCCTGCTGAGGTGGTCGCATTTCGATGGAGGCGAAATGCTAGAGGCCCATTGTACGGTGTGTTTCAGTGCACAAAAGAACCCAAGGTGGTCGAAATCCTCTGGAGACGTTCACTTCGGTTCTCTCATAGCCCGAGTCAATGTGGGACGTTAAATCCCATAAACAAACAATCCTAAAAAGTGGCAGCCTCTTAATTTAAAAAATACTGTGGATACAAATAATATCCTTAAGAATGTGTGGCCTTGTCTGTTGATTACACCTCCTCACTTGTGCGTCAAACAAGAATAGCTGAATAAATTGTCATTAAGCTTGGTGGCATTGTACGTATTGCCCTAACCTACAAAAGGGTCTCTTTCATTTCAAATGTGAGACAGGAATAGAGGTATTGCGCAAGAAGCTCTGTATGCAAGAGGGTGTTGTTGCAAGGTGGAATGAATGAGATGGCCGGAATGAAAAGTTTAATTGCACCTTTAGTCGAGCCTCTCATATGCGCTTTATCCAAGGAACTAAATCACAAATGACGAAATCACAGACGATGTGATGTCGTGGGAAGCTGGATCACCCTCCTTTCTCTAGATATCATCACCTACTATTTCTACAGATAGTGGTGCTCGAAGTAGGTGGCAACACTTTCAACATGCTTCATTGTCTTCCCACCTGTTGCTCTACTGAGCCCTACCCCTTCGCATTTAATTGTGCACTGTAGCGACTGTTTGTATCTTTACTCAAGCAATTGGGACTACATTCTGTTGGAAATGTGATACTATGAAAGAAAACAGTGGACTTCGCACAAACTTCTTGAACAGTGGGGTATGTCTGCTTGTTTTGTATAAGTAAAGGTGACGGCAGAAAGGAAACAGAGGGATATGTTTGCTTGTTGTGTATAAGTAAAGGTGATGGCAGATTCTCTTTGCAGCCCAAGAGCACTGGTGAACACAAGACGAAGCCGACACAGGCTAGCGTCCGCGAATTGCGAGGCTTGGGTCTATCCCCAGATTTGGTAAGCAGCATTCATAGCTTTCCGTTGCTTTTAGGTTTAGGCCACTATTTCAAATGTAATTCAGCAGTCAAGTCTCGTATATGTGAGTTGGTATGCCTGTGTTATTGCAATAGGGGAGCCTTATTTGCATTGGTGCAATCAAGGCTGAGTTGCTTGTAAACTTGTGCTCTGTTGATTTTGGTAAGATTGTGAAAGTTTGATATTTTGATGTTGGAAAATTGGAGAGGGGGGTTGGTTAGAGGTTTGTTGGCAAGTTCCTGTCAAGGTGTGCTAGTGTGGACTCTGTAAATGAATGCCAAGGTAAATGTCAACCATTAAAATTT
The DNA here is from genome assembly GCF_013339695.2 of Rhipicephalus sanguineus. Classification (NCBI taxonomy): domain Eukaryota; kingdom Metazoa; phylum Arthropoda; class Arachnida; order Ixodida; family Ixodidae; genus Rhipicephalus; species Rhipicephalus sanguineus. The sequence continues at coordinate 26,000 of NW_023615118.1, read as the reverse complement.
CTATCACTTTAAATGTGGCCAACTAATTTTCAAGATTTACAATTATCCTTATCTAAAATAGTAGTGAGCTAAGCAAATTTAGCTGTTACTTTTAAAGGGATCATGAACCACTTTTCCAAGTAATGATCTAATGGCCTCAGTATCGGAGTGTACTGCCTCCCGAATCGATTGCCGCAAAAATTTCTCGAATCCGTCAAGAATCAGCGGAGTTACGGGGGTTTGGCGCACGCTCCCAGCGCTTTCTCTCTTTTCTCGTGCCGACGAGCGCACTGGAAGCTAGACAGGGAGGGATGGCATGGGGGAAAGAAGTTACGCCAGCGCGCGTCATGAAACGCGATCGCTCTCCCGCTGTGATTCGCTTGCGCGAGTGCGGCTACCGTGTACTGAGGAGTGCGGTGGCGGCACCCCGCGGCAAGAAGCGCATCTGATCCGAACGCCGCTCTCGATTTACGTAGGCTATCGGCCAATAAGCATGCTATGTCTCTTGCGACGTACAGCGGACAGACGCCCCACCCACCGACGAGAGTGAGAACCGGCCTCTGTTTGAAAAGAGGGTGCCTGGGGAAACGGCAACTTCGCGCTCGTAAAACTGTTAACAGTTTACCAGCTACGGTGGGAAGCGTTCTGACGTGTGATCCACTTATTGCAGATTGTTTGCCGCAGCGAAAATGAGATCACGAAAGCTGTCAAGGATAAGATATCCAACTTTTGCCACGTTGAGCCACGACAGGTCCTCTGCATGCATGATGTGCCAAGCATCTACCACGTACCCATTTTCATGGAGGAACAAGGCATCGTCGAGCTTTTTGCAGAACGCCTTCACCTTCAGGTGAGATGGCAGTCTAACTGGTGTCTTCTCGCAGCAAGCATGCTGTTTTTGGTATCGTGAAAGAGTACTTAACTAATATGAGAAAAATCGTTTTGCTCTTTAGTGTTTCTTCAAGTCTATTTCATGCTCATTTTGTTGTTCACACCGTGTGTTTGTTTTGCTGTGTTCCAGGGTGCCTTTAGAATGACATGAAAGAGAAAATAAGTTGAGATGTTATCCTATACATAGGATAGATGCAGAGTTTAGATATGAGGAAACATAAGTACACTACCCTTTGGCTACCGTTCTTTTTTTTCATTATTTTGGTGCTACCGTCCATTCCTTAGCAAGGTTTGCATTAACGACAACTGCTGTTTTCTGGATTTCTGTACAGTAGATGTTCTTGGAATTTCTGAATGTGTACGTGTGTTCAAGTGTGGACCTTTTCTTTTCGTACGTATCTGGTGGGAATGCACTTGGGAAGTTCCCTGATGCTGCTTGAAGGCCAGTGGTGTTTTTGTAAGCCATGCAGTAGCATGCTAAATTATGGCTATCACTGCAAATGTTTGCGGTCGTGATAAATTCAGGGGACTCCCTTTTTAAGGCAAACTCGACTTATCCTAACACTGATAAGCTGAAGAGTTCAAGACCTTTGTACAGTTTCTGATATGTAAAATACGCTACTGCCTAGCCAATGTTCCGATATGACAACTGCCTCTCCATGGTTCCTAAGGGTTTATGACAAGCCTATTTGTGCTGTAGCCTTTACAGAATGAGCAGTGACTGATTAAGAAGGTACTTACAGTACTTAAAGGATAAGGAAAAGGGACAGGATAAGAAGAGGCGAAGATCGCAGACTTCCAATTAGTTTTATTTCAGTGAGAAAGTGCATGCGTACATGACGAGGGAGAAGGAACTAAACAGAGAAGAAAAAAGTGGGCACTTGGCTGGGGTATCGTGAGGCAAGTATCAAATGTACAATCACATTTGCCCTGAAGTCCGGCAATGTAATCAAATTCTTGATTCAATAGCGCAATAAATGTTGTCCAGCTTATGTATGAATTGCGCTTCGATAATTTAACATGTTAACTTCATGGATCCTTACCAACTCGCCCAAGCTTCTGTTCTTACGAGTAATGACTGCTAGAAGAAATAAGGGCTACAATCGTGACCTTGGGGCAATAGTATTCCCTCACTTATTGCTTCACAGTTTGGTGCCTGACGAAGGCTTGTGTTGCTGCAGGTTCCAACTCCAAGGCCTCGTCGTCTGATGTACAAATGGCGTGACCTTGCTCTCAAGACAGAACGGCTCCGGAGGGAGGTGACCATTGCACTTGTCGGAAAGTACATCAAGCTGCAGGACGCCTACTCCTCGGTTATCAAGGCTCTCCAACACGCTGCACTCGCCTGCAACCACAGACTGATGATCATGGTGCGGGGTTCTCCTTATGCATTGCAATACTTCAGTTGCTGAGCTTACTGTTATGTTGTTCTCACGTTACGGTTACTGTAGTCGTAAGCTCCATTGCTTATTGAAAAACCATAGTGCACGAATAGTTTTTATTTTCTCTCCCTTTTCTCTTCATGTTTTCTGCCCTTACCCCTCCGCCCAGCAAAAATTCACTTTAACTCGTAATTGGTCTTGACGCTTCCAACGTCTCTCATTTGTATAGAACATGCTTTTGCCCGTTAGTAAAGCTAGTTTGCACTTTAATGCCACTGCGTCGTCCCTTCCTTCCTTTATATGCAAGATGCAGTGAACTGTAAACACCACATCATAGTAGCAACCGGCATATTGTGCACTTGATGAAGTTGCTAGAAGTTTCTGTTTTGATGGTTTCTCTTGTCTTACGTAGTACATAGATGCAGAAGAGCTGGAGCCCACTATGAAAGCTGAACACCCGGTCAAGTTTCACGCTGCCTGGCAGAACCTGTGTATTGCAGAGTGAGTTGATGAAGTTCGACATGTTGGCGGAGTTAGTTTGAAAAAATTGACACTTAGCAAAATAGTGAGTGCCCTCTAGCATACACTTTGCTGTAAGTTGGCTTTCCTGCAAGAATGTTTTCCCATCAAACTTCTCGTTTCCAGACTGCTCTTCACGCTCTAAGCATGTTCACCCCTCCACATTCCAGCGAAGGTGCAAGAGCAGCACAGAGGCTTTTCAAAACACACTGTAGGAATGTCACACCTCATTGTAAGTTTCCTCGTATACAGAGAGAAAGGGAGAAATGAAAGAAAGGTGAATTGAAAAAATAGTTTGTCTGCAAGTCTGTGGTTGAGGCCGTTCGTGTGGAAAATATACCTTATCATGCATGCGCTGTAACTATTTTGCAAACTGTAAATTGCATGGAACATGACACGACACATAGGACCCCATGACATGACACACGGCAACAATTCTAGCGAAATAACGAAGTGGTGCTTCTTGTGAACTTCAGCACAAGTAAACGCCAAAATGTCTGGACCTGTGCATCCATTCCTTGCAAGGTTTAGTTGACAGAAGGTTCTCAGTTGCCTCGCATTTGCATGCATGCTGTGGTTATGGGTATGCTGCAGACGGCGGTTTTCCTTCATATTCTGCGTCTTTAGCAACTGTGTGCAACCGAGATTACAGCTCTGAGCTCACTATCATCAGAAACTGTAATGACAGATGTTTACTTATCCATGTTCAAACATGTTGCATGCATACAGAGAGGCGCTTCTGGTTTGATTTCTGCTGCAAAGCTTGTTTTTATACACAAGAAGTGTTAAAAAGAAACTGTAGCATAATAATGTGTTTATGTAGGTTTACTTCTTGCAAGTAAAATAAAGACGTATGCCAGTTTTTTTTTTTTGCCCCCTACCCCAAATTACGAATCGCCTGAATTTCGAGGTACCAAGGTTGGCAGGTATGCTTTGGTGAACTCTACTTCACCATGCAGACCTACGTGGAACTGATTTGCTGTACTCAGTACTAATGTGTTTCATCAAGCAAGTTTTCATAATGGCCAGATGTTTTATTAATTCAGGATTTTCATTTCATCCTCATGATAATTGTTTTGATGAAAATGCCATAACTACACCAGTGATAATGTATTCGTTCTTGCATCTCTCATAGTCGGAGTCACTTTGGGAGTCACTTTGGAACCCCATAAACCAACCATATAGTATTAGCTGTTCAGCAGAGATAATGAGTACGTTCCTGGAGGTTACATGCTTCCACTTGACCTTTTGCATTGCTATAAGAACTCTGCGAAATATCTAGGTTAAGCTTTCCTTTCTTTTATTTTTTTTAAAACCTCAGTGGCATCATTGTTCCCGGAGGCTTTGGAAGCCGAGGTGTGGAAGGAAAGATTGCTGCCATTGAATGGGCCCGAAAAAATAAGAAGCCATTTTTGGGTAAGAAAAAGCATGCTTCCGAGTTTTGTGAAACGTGGACATTGTGTTTTTCAGGCTTACTAGTAATTAAGCTCTTTTCATTGACGACTGACCAAGCAACCAGCAGTCAGCCAGAATCATCATCAATTCATGATCACAGTAATTGTATTAGACTTCTCCAAGGACTTTTCGGTAGTCTTCTAACATTGCTGCCTGATGCATGGTTGTACTCGTGCTGAACTTTCATGCATCAATAAACCATTTCTAGCTCACTAGTCAGTTTTACCACATTGCATGTTTCTGTGTTCAGTTCAGTTGCAGTTTATCATTATTAATTAAAGCTACAGTTTGTAAGGTTCAGCTAACAGTGACTGCAATCCTTGCACTGTAGTATGGATCTCCATTCGTTTTATAAATGCAGTTTTTAGATGGCAAAACATTTGCTCTTTACCACTACTGACATGTTTTGCTAATGAAGTAGGGTTTACCTAAAGTAGGCATTGATGTGTATTAAAAAAAAGTGTGGGGGTGCCACTGCCAGAGTTCAACCAGCACCCTTTAGGTTGTTGGGTATGGATGGGTGAATGGTAAGCTTGAGGTTTGAAGTGAATGCGAAGTGAATAGTGATTTGGTCGAATAATCTCGAATCTAATAGTTCGAATATATACAGTGAATATATACAGTGAAACCCCAGGAAAGAGTTTGTAAGTGAAAGTTTGCTTAACTGAAATCGCTATGTTGCAACTTGTTATCAGGAGGTAAAGAAAACATCAGTAGTTGAAATGAAATTTGAACCCTTTTATTTGCAATGCTGCCCATTTGAATATGAATATCTGCTTATTTAGCATGTTTTGAAAAATGTAGTAATGTTTGGCTGCACTTCTGCACTTAGTGACTCAATTCATGACCACTGCAGTCCTGTTTCCACGCTCTCATAAACCTTCTCCGGCACTACACTCTGCTAAGCAGCGAACGGCGTCAGTGCTTCTTTAGCTGAAAATTTTAATGTATCTTCTATCAGGATTACTTCCTCCTCCTCTTCTTCTTCTCGAGGTAGGACGCTCGCTACAATCTCTTCTGTAGACACGGCAGTGCATGTCTCAATGTGAGAGTGACAGGTGACATAGTCCTCCAAATGCAGAGCAGTGTCTGTACCAAGTCTTTCAGACAATTTCTGGTCGATATGATGTGAGAGGCATTGGATGGTGTCACAAAATATGTTTGTACAACTGAAATGCGCTCTGCACTAATTTCGTTAAACTGAAACGCGTTAGCATTGGGTCCAGTGGTGCTTCGGCGGGACATTTAAAAAATGTTTAAGTGACATTCGTTCAAATGTTATTTTACTGTATGTCACGTATTAAGAAAAGTTAGCATTTTTGTCATGACCCAACTAACTTGCATAATATTTTTAAGAATTGGAACTAGGCATGTGTGAATGTCACTTTTTTGGTTTGAAGTGAAGTAGAAGCAACTTTGAATAGTAGCGAGGTTTGTATAGCAGTAGGGGTGCAAGTTATAACTGGTACAGTATGTTATGTTTTAAGCTATGCTTAGCGCATATGAGCCCATATAACACGCTTTTAAACCTAAAAAATAATTGAGGTGAAGGTAATAGTACGTACATTTAACATTGATGTGTGGCTTCGTGGCAGTGTGGATTTCCCCTGAATGTGTGGTTTCACTGCATAGCAACCCTACGCTGTAGTAAAACCACCTTTACAGGGGGACTATATGTTCTCAAATATACATATGTTGGTTCATTTCGAATAACCCTAATTCGTGTTGAAACATATTCGAATACTGTGATATTCATTCGATTATTTGAAGCACCCTAATATTCGTCCATCTCTAGTGTTAGGTATGAGTATATTGTATTTAACATAATACCATATTTACTCGAATCTAACGCGCACCTTTTTTTCCGGGAAAACGAGTCCAAAAATCGCATGCGCGTTAGAATCGAGTACCGAAAAAAAAAGAAACTCGGTTATCGTATTGCCATCGACATTTCAAAATGGCCGCCTCCTACGCGCCTTGGCCATTTCTGCCATTTTTTCAGTTCGTACGTGTGCTGAGGAGATTGTCATCCCGTTCTGCGTTCGCATCGACGGCATGGAAGTGCCGACTCCAAATACTCGACTAGTGTACCACGATGCCGCATTTAAAAGAATAGTTATTACATGTGCAGAAAGACGGACGGAAATCGGGCCGCATCGCGGTCGTTCGGAGTTCCCGAAACGTGCGTGTGAGACTGGCGCAAACAGAAGCAGAAGATTTTTTTACAGCAAAGCTTCACGAAAAGGTTTCTGTGGACAAAAGCAGGGCCAGTTTCCCGTCGCGGAAAACGGGTGCGCGTTACAATCGAGGCCGCGGTAGAATCGAGTAAATACGGTATTTGCTTAATTCACTTGTACAGTCGAACCCACTTATAACATTGCCGGTTTTAACTATATTTGTTATAACAATGAGAAGCTGCTGCACCGTCAACTTTTGTATGTTTTCTGTGGTAAAATAACCCGCTTACTACAATATCCCCATGCCGGATTATCGGTTATAACAATGAAGTCTGGCTGCTAGGTGTCCGTGCTGAAAGGTAATGGAACACGAAATCCTTGAAAAGAAAGAAGAAAGTGAAAAATTCGAGCCGCTAAACCCCCGCCAACGGCTGCCGTGCACTCATACAGTAGCAGCCGTCCTGCAGCCTTCACAAAATCGATAGTCCCGATGCCCTTCCACCCCTCCAAACATGACTGGGCCCACCCTTCAAAACATGAATGGACCCGCCCCAAGTGCGCTTTCAGTGCTGCCTGTGATCACAGTCAGCTTGCCTGCCCCTAATTCTGCGTAGTTCTGCTAACTTCGCGTAAAAGAAGCAAGGCTAACGGACATCGGGTTTTCTCGTGCCAGCCGGTGAGAAGCACGTGGCTTGACACTTTTGGTGATGTCACCCCATTATGTCTCAAGCTGATAGGCTGCCGCAGCAACCTGTGTGCAGCACGTCGCCTATGAAGGTCACGCTGTCACTGCAAGGGCACTTGCTGTATTGTTTGCACGCGTTTGCCGTGAAAGCGTTTGTTATGGCATGCCCACTCCGTTCCTGACCACACATGAGCAGGGTGATGGCGAGCGGCTTTTGTTTGCGGAGGTAAAACACGTCTGTGCGGCGCGCTTAGCGGTCTCGCACAAAAAGGGAGCATGAACGGCAGTGCGGCATGTTTGGGTTATTGCCTCTTAAATGCATGCAGTACACATACAACTGCGCTAGGCCACGTGCACTACCGAGCAGTTAGATGAAGATGTTTATCCTAGGTGTTGTCAGCAATTAAGCTGTACTAGCGCGTTTGCCGCCTGCTGCTATCACGCCTCCGTACATTTCCGGTGCTTATCCGTAAAAACATTGGCGCACTGTGCCGTGACAGTGGCCCCTTCAGGTTTTTTTATTAGCTTCGCCCCATTACACTTTGGCATTGCGGCAAAGCTACCTTTCAAACTCTGCTACAGCCCCAACTGGATCGACTTGCGAAAGCACTGGTTTGAACCTACAGATGCGGCAGAGGTGGGGTCTTTAATTAGTGCCGTTTCGGATCTGCAGTTCGCACAGAAAGTCCGAAAAATCGGATGCCAAAGAATTTCAGCATCTGAAATTTCGGACATTCTCATGCATTGACATCTATGGGACACGTGACGGTGCCGCGAAAGCATCCAAATTTTTCATACATGTCCGAAAGATTGGCAGTTGACTGTATTTTCCTTTTTTTTTTTTCATGCAACCCGTTTATTACCATCATTGGTTATAAAAGTGGAAGTTTCGTGGCACTAGAATATTGTTACAAGTGGTTCGACTATTTCACGCTTTGTTCTTGCATTTATTTGGAAAATATACTAGAGGGGTTCTATTATATTTGCATACCAGCACATTCTTTAAACTACAGGGATTCATCTTTAATGCGTAAATGCCATCTACATGGATGCAGTTGTCCAGACGTGCGATGTTATTCCCCACTTTTTGGATACATGCATAAATGCCACTACTCTATCTTAATACAGTGGAACCTCGTTAATGCGTACCTGCCGGGAACGCCGCATAAACGGTGGTACGCATTAACCACCAAGTAAAAATTTGCATCTCCTCGCATACGCCATCGCCGCCAGCAAAGAAATAAATACAGTGCGACAGCAAATATTGCCTAAAGTACCCACTGTAAAGCCTTTTCTTTCCATTTCCCAAACTGGAGAAAAGATTCTGGTACTCGCACGACCGTCCGATAGTGCCGATAGCGCGCGGTGGCGACGCCAAGGAGCATTTCGGAACTATTACAAGGTCCGGTATATGCAGTGACCAACGTAGCATCAGAACGGACAGTGTCGACTTTCCACGATATATGTGTGTGCATCTGTACCGCGATCTGCTACTAAATGAAAACTGACACAGTTCCAGTGCAACACGGTATGGCTGCGCAGAGCCGATCGTCTCCTGGCTAGTTGCGTGCAGTGCGTCGCCTTCTCGGTCTCGGCTCATGGCGTCACTGCCGGGTTGCCGGGCCGCTTGGTGTACCGCACGCGCGCATTTGTCGTGGGAGTGTTCTTCGTACCCACTTCGCTCCAGACCGTGCACAGATGCGGCGATGAGTACAGATGAGCTTGTTCGGTTAACGCGGCGATGACTAATTTCCTGCAAGCGATGCGCACTCCGCGACTCTCTAGCGGTCCTGGCAGCGGACAGAATCGCGTTTGGGTGGTCGCCCAATAAAAGCATGCAGTATGGTTACAACAGCGCTACGCTTGCTGTACCGTACGTGTGCGTTTAGCGTGATAGCGTCTATGCAAAGAGGTTTCTCGTCGCCCACGACCAGCAACGCTCAACTCCGCAACAGCGAGCTGCTGTCGTTTCTACAAAGCGGCGCGCGCTTGAACACGGCCCTGCACAACGAGGCGGCAGCGATCGGCAGCCCAGCGCATCCAGGTTGTCGCCTATTAAAAGCGTGCAGTAGGCTTAAAGCAGTGCTGCGCCGCACGCGTGCCCGAGCAGATATCTGAAGATACTTATTGTGATAAGGTTGTCTGCGATAAGTCATGCTGGCGCGTTCGACGGTGGCCACCGCCTCACCTTCGTTCTTTCCCGATGCTTACCCGCAAAGGCATCGCCGTAATCGCGTGGAAGTCGGAATCGGTGATCGACCGATCTACGCACTTCTCGAAAAGACTGAAAACCTTTGGCGGCACATTGTGGCGTCGAGAAGTTCAGCGGCGCAGTAAAAGTTTATGGCACAAAACGTTATCGCGGTACGCAGGGTACGCACTAACCGGTAGGCGTAGGGTGAAGCACTGCGGCTTAAGCGGTTGGCGAATGCATGGCTCTATGAGACTCGGTCGGGGATTCGTCGCAACTACGTTTTAACCGTTAGTACGCTTAAAGCGGGTACGTATTGACGAGGTTCGACTGTAATGTGACTAATGTCTGCAAAGCAGCTTCATGTACATCAGCATTGCTCTGTGATCCAACAATTATGTGGATGGCCAATCATTGAATTGGTTGAGGGCTATTTTTTTAACACATCTACGTTGCTTTTATCACGAGCAACTTAACAGGAAGTGTTCTATGCTTCCCCCCCCACTTGGTAGCATATTATATTTTATGTAATTTTTGCAGGTGTGTGCCTTGGGCTGCAGTGTGCAGTGATCGAGTTCTCCCGTAACGTCCTAGGGTGGCAACATGCTAACTCTGCAGAGATTGATTCCAAGACCTCACACCCTGTTGTAAGTTTTCGCTGCCGCTCTCTTAAATTGTCAAGCTTTTCATGTGTTTTTATGTGTGGCGGTTCTCTTCAAATTGCGGGGAAAATCAAATTTGCATAGGAATCTTGCAGCTATGTTTGTGTAACATATCGAACTCTACAGTGATTCTCTTAAGTGTTTCTGCGATAGCTACAATCCCACATGATATACTGTCATACCTCGTTGGAATGAAGTAATTTCGGACGCAAAGACATCTTCAATATGTTCGAAGGTTCGATGTTAGGTTGAGGGTGTGATGCCCTCCATGCTCAGAAGACCAAGGGTACAACAAGTCTGACGCACTTGGTAAATTGTGGGTTTCAGTCATTATTCACTATGCAGGGGAACCCTAATTATATGACATTGAAGGGACCACGTGAAACCGTCTTATGATAAAAAAAAATGAAGAATATAGGTTTTGATGCTCAGTCTTCTAAAAAAAAACAGGTACGGACCGCTAGGATAAGCCTGCAGCACTAACCTACACTGTTCCAAGTAAAGTAGATTAAATACAGTAGAACCCCGCTGTTACGTTCCTCACTGCTGCGTTTTCCCGGTTGTTACGTCGTTTTCCGCCGGTCCCGGCATAGCTCCCATAGGATACAATGTATTGGGAACCCCGCTGTTACGTCGTAACTGTCGGACCGTTCCCGTATGATACGTCGCGAAGTGCGCCCGGAGCCGACCGAGTGACTACCAAAGAGAGCGGCCATGGCGCATTTTCACGCAGCTTGGCCTCGTTTGACCGTAATATTAGCCGCATGAGAGGCGCAAGCAACAGAATCTTTCAATTGATGCAAACAAAAGCATGGCCTTCGAGATTCAAATTGCAAAGATGACGTCTATGACGTAACTGCTCACGAAAGCAAGGCCTTCGAGATTGGCATTTACTATTGACAAAAGCATAGCCTCTGAGATTTGCATTGCACAAACATGGCGTGTATGACGTAATTGCTTGCGAAAGCAAGGCCTTCGAGATTGGCATTCACTTCTGCCATCGCGTTGGCGTAGACTCATCATCATCGTTATTTGTCGGAGAACGGGAGGAGTTCGAGCTGGTTGGAGCTCGCATGGTCGTGCGTGCGGTTCGCGGTCGGACTCGCCGCGCCGGTCGTGATATCGTGTGCTTAGTTCTTTCATGCCTACAGCTGTTGGTGTTAAAAAAAATCACATACGTTGATTACATTTCTGTGGATAAGGCCGTCCTAAGCTCCGCGTTTCTGTCCATCGACTAGATCGCGGCTGAGCGCGCCAATTTTCGTGCTGCTCGTAAGAATTGAAATAAAATTCTGTACCACTAAATATTTTGCCGTTTTTCCTATTTTTCGGCTCTTACGTTTCCCGTCTCTTACGTTTATTTCCTACGGTCCCTTAAAAAACGTATCAGCGGGGTTCTACTGTAATTTTAAGAACGACAGTCAAGCGTATACCGTATTTACTCGCTTAATGATCGCACTCGCGTAATGATCGCACCCCTAAATTTTGTCGTCTAAATTCGATTTTTCTTTTTCCCCGCGTAATGATCGCACCCCGAACTTGCCGCTCGATATGTCGTGTGCCAAGTCTAGCCGATGATCATCGCGTTTATCATCTGTCGAATGTTGCGTTAATAACTCTTCCAAACTCGCCAAGTGAACTGCACGCACCAAACATATTCGTAATTTTTGCCCACCGTTGGCGGAAACGTGCCATTTAGGATTGCAGTAAAGGCAAATGCCGCAGTTTTCACTGAATGCCCGCCATGTGTTTTATGTCTGTGGCAGCTGAACGCGCCCATCTTTGTTTCTGTGATCTGAAAGTAGGCATCACTACGCTAATGCCGTAAATTTACTGATTTAAATGAAAGCATTCCTTATTTAGACAGAAGAGGCTGTTTTGACGCGTGTGACGTACTCACAACCACCGTGACTGACGAAAAGAAGAAAAAAAAGATGCGGTCGCTTCGCTCTGTGGGCCGCCATGTTTGTTTTGCTATCCCGCACTGTTACAGCGGCGGCGGCCTGTTGGTCGACCTGTTGTCATCCCGCAGCAACAAGCTGCCGACGCATTCCCATAATTCCTGAAAAAGCCGTGTCGCCGCCATCCCAGTCGCTCGTCACGGCGTCACTCGACACCACGTTTTTTTGGCTGTGCTTTGTGATCGTCTGTTGAAGCACCGTTTCACCATGGGGCGGTATGCGAGCTTTACTGCCGCGTTCAAGCTGAAGGCGCTTGATTACGCGCTAGAGCACGGAAACCGCGCTGCCGGCAGACATTTCGGCGTCGACGAAATCCGGATCCGATATTGGAAAAAACAGCACGAGAAGCTCATGGCTATGAACAGCACGCGCCGAGCTTTCCGCGGACCCAAAACGGGCAAGTTCCCTGACATCGAAAAGGCATTCCTCGAATACGTGAGGGACATGCGCAAAGACGGTTGTGCCGTGTCGTTAGACATGGTACGGACGCAGGCGCGCACAGTTTCCCGGAGGCTGGGAATAGCCACAAAGGACTTCTGCGCCAGTTCCGGCTGGACGACACGCTTCATGTGGCGGAATGGACTGTCGCTGAGGCGGCGGACGTCGTTGTGCCAGCGACTTCCATCCGCGTACGAAGACAAAGTGATCGATTTTCACAGGCTCGTCACGAGGATACGCCAGAAGAATGGTTTCCTGCTGTCACAGATAGGCACCGCCGACCAAACGCCGTTGACGTTTGACATGCCTCGAAGCACTACTGTGAACGAGAAAGGTGCTCGAAGTGTGCTCGTGAAAACGTGTGGTGCGGAGAAGCAGCGGTGCACCGTGATGCTCGCAGTGACGGCAGATGGGTGGAAGCTGCCGCCGTACATGATTCTGAAGCGGAAAACAATTCCGAAGGGAAACTTTCCCCGTGGCATCCACATCCGCGCTCAAGCAAAAGGGTGGATGACGGCAGACCTCATGGTCGATTGGATCAAGACGGTTTGGGGGCGAAGAGCAGGAGCGCTTCTGCTTCCTTCACTTCTTGTGCTGGACAGCTTTCGGGGCCATCTCGTTGACAGTGTCCGTACCGAGCCGAAGGAGCGGCGCACGGAAATCGCAGTGATCCCTGGGGGTCTAACTTCGCTGCTACAGCCTCTGGACGTGTCACTGAACAAACCGTTCAAGGACAACGTCCGGAGGCTGTACGCAGAGTGGATGGCGGCGGGCGACCACGATGTCACGCCAAGTGGCAAAATCAGGAGAGCCTCCGTGGAAGTCCTCTGCTCATGGATTCTCGAAGCGTGGAGTACCATTTCCGACGAGGTGGTCGTCAAGAGCTTTAAGAAGACTGGCATTTCCAACGCGCTCGACGGGACAGAAGATGACCGTCTGTGAGACAGTGAAGACACTGCCGATTCCGACAGGGAATCGTGCGGTGACGACACTGACGCCAGTGACGCTTCGGACTCAGAATGAACGTTAGGGGGTCAGAGAGTTCAAAAATAAAAGGGCAGTGTTCCATGCATGTAGCTCCTGCGTAATGCGTGCATTTTATTACAAAGGTAAGCCTTACTCTACTTTTATTTTTGGTTATGTTCATGATAGCTATCGTAAGAATTCAGATTAGCGACTTCTTTGCGTTTTCGGTGCTCAGAATATTGTTTCACGGAAAATTTACCCCGCGTAATGATCGCACCCCGAAGTTGGCGTCAATTTTTTTGAAAAAAAAGTGCGATCATTATGCGAGTATATACGGTAATTGGAGAAGGTGTAAGCTAATTTTTATTCATGACCAGGGGTGTATACCTTTATAATGTTCGAATGTATTCCTATGAGAAAGGCATTGTGAGGCATTGTGAGGCATTGTGTTACGGTGCCAACAGAGACAGACAGACGGATTTGCTAAGCAAGTAGGCTAAGGATGCTTCACATTAAAAAGCCTTTGGTGTCTGAGCTAGGCAAGCAGGACTTATTGCTTTCGTTTGCTCATTCTTTGCAGATTATTGAAATGCCCGAGCACAATGTGGGCCAAATGGGAGGTACGATGCGTCTTGGGAAGCGAGAGACTATCTTCAACACCCAGGACTCTTTGTTGAGTAAGTACAACCGTATGACAGCATTACCCTACCTACTTGGTTCAATCAGTTGTCCCACAAAAAGTCACTAAAATGTGGCGCCCGTGTGTTTAGAATTGAGTATGAAACTGAAACTGCCACACGTGATGTCCAAACCCTCTTCCTAATTTTGAAGGTGGTACTTTGCTGTACTGTGGTTAGTGGAGTTGCGGTGCTTTCAGAGTAAAAATCTTTCGGGGACAATACTTTGCATGGAAGGTCAAGTTTCAATTGAGTGAAGTTTCAAGCACAGTGAACTGCCAATTTTTTGGATGTGCTCGAAAATTCGGACGCTTTCTTGCCACTGTCACAAGCTCCGTAGACATCAGTGTATAAAAATGTCTGAAATTTTGGACGCTGAAACTCTATGGCGTCCTATTTTCGGACTTTCTGCCCAAATCGCAGGTCTGAAACGGCATTAATTGAAGCCCCCACCTCTGCCGCGTCTATCATCTCATAGGTTCGAACCAGCGCTTTCGCGAGTTGATCTGTTTGCGGCCGTAGGAGTGTCCGAAAGTCGGCTTTGCTGCAAAGCGTAAATGTTATGGTGTGAAGCAGACCGCAAACGCGAAGGAGCCGCTATCACGGCGCAGTGTGGCGATGTTTTTACGGATAAGCAGCTGAAATGCATGGAGGCATGACGGCGGCAGGCGGCAAGCACACCAGTATGACTTAATAGCTGACTACCCTTTATGATAAGCACCTTCAGCTAACTGCTCGGCAGTGCATGTGGCCTAGCGCAGTTGTGAGCGTACTAAACGCGCTGCCATTCACGCTGCCTCTTTGTGCGAGACTGCTAAGTGCACCGCACAGATGCACTGCCTTCACGAACGAAAGCAGCTCTCGCCATTGTTGCTTCCGTGTGCAGTCAGACACTGAGTGGGCATAATGAACACTTTCACGGCAAACGCATGCGTACGGTACAGCAAGCGCCCTGGCAGTGACGGCATACGTCAGCTTAGTTGGCAACACGCTGCACACAACTATGAATAGTCTGCTCACACGGCAGCAACTTCTGCGTGCCAGCGGAGATTTTCGTACACTAGCGCATTGTTTACGTGTGCACACGCATCGGGCAGAGCAGGACGAGTCGTCCGCTCTTCCAGCACAGCTTTTGCGTTCAGCGTCGTCGTTTCCAAACACTCCATGGGGGGGAGCCATAATTTTTTCCGCACTTTGATGGTATTGGTGGTGCTCATCACGAGACGCAAATTTGCAACTGGCAGTTGGCACGTAGTTTGGCGGGATTCGCGGCAGGTACCGAACATATTTATGAGATCCTGAGCATGCACCAAATGCCTGATAAATAGGCTTGTGCGAATAGTAAATTTTAGGTTCGAAGTGAATTCGAAGCGAATAGTGATTTTGGTTGAATAATTTCGAATCGAATTCGAATAGTATGTATCACATATTATAAAGAAAAATTAGCATATTTGTCATGACCCAACCAACCTGCACAACATTTTTTTTTAAATTGTAACAAGAGATGTGCAAATGTAATTCTTTTTGGTTCAAAGGAAGTGGAAGCAACTTTGAATAGTAGCAGGATTTATCTTTCGGTAGAATGCAAGTAATAGCCTGTAAAATATGTTGCGTTTTAAAATTTACTATACTTGGAGCATATAAATCGGTATAAAAAGTTTTTAAACTTAAAAAATGATGAATCGATGTGAGGGTAATATGTTCATTTAACTTTGAAGTGGGGCTTCGTAGCAGTGCGGATTTTTCCTGGAAAGGTGTATTCACGGTATAGCACCCCTCCACTGCAGTGAAACTACCTTTACAGGAGGTTACAAACAGTGCGAATTTTCTTCGGAAAGGTGTATTCACAGTATAGCACCCCTCTACTGCAGTGAAACTACCTTTACAGACGGTTACAAACGGACAGTGCGGATTTTCCCTTGAAAGGTGTATTCACGGTATAGCACCCCTCCACTGCAGTGAAGCCACCTTTACAGGGGGCCTATAAGCGGACTAATATACACCTATTCGTTCATTTCGAATACTTCGAAATTTTCAATATTTTAAATTCGAATCGAAGCGAATTTGAATACTGTATTATTCGTTCGAATATTCGAAGTGCTCGAATATTCGCACAAGCCTACTGATAAATGTATTGGGAAGCATTAAAGCTGTTTCGAACATGGCCGTGGCGATTTGACAGCTTCAGTGGAATAGAAAAGTATAAATCCATTTTTCGGACAATTTTGCAGTCCCTAGGGAGTCCGAAAAACCGGACATCGACTGTAATGAAATACGTTGCCAATTTCACTGATTTCATTATGTCAAGGTTTAACTGTATTTTGTCTGATTAATAATTAACCAATATAAATGAACCAACCTTCAAACCTTTGAGTACAGGGCAGGAAATGGGTGAGAAAGCCGTTTGTTATAGTACAAGGTCTTTTGACAACAAACAACTTCCTTCTTTTCCCCTTTCTAAACCATATTTCCTAAGAAAAAAAAATCTTGATACTTCTACAGCATTATGCAGTCCTGCTGAATTCAGCATTGGGTGTTGACGGTTGAAAATATATTTTTTCATTATCGCAGGGAAGCTGTACCACAATGCGGAGAAAATCGAAGAAAGGCATCGACACCGGTACGAGGTGAACCCCTCCTATGTCCCCGAGCTTGAGCAGGCTGGCCTGAAGTTTGTTGGCAAGGACACCTCAGGGAAGCGGATGGAAGTGATAGAACTGTCTGGTAAGTTAGCACGGTGTGTGTTTTTCCTCCTGGGTGATCAATTATCATGGTGTGTCGATTTACTTTGCAACTCTGTCATAATAGTAAAAGTCTTCCTGGGAAAAAGGCACATGAAATGTTTGATATTTTAAGAACTACTTATTGTACTGGAAGACCAAGTAATTACTAGGGGTGTGCAAATATTCGAACTTTCGAATAGTGTTTACTATTCGATTCAATTCACACTGCAATTTAACTGAAGTATTCAAACTTCCGGAAAATACGTATAACGGTTTCATTCGCTAAAAATCAAATCACAGCACTTCTAAATGATGCACGTGAATACAATTCCCCTCACGAACTAACAGCCGTCACTGCATCCTGGCACTATTTTAGATAGGGTGGCTCAACCAGCGCACTCACACTATAAATCGTGCAGCGTAGGAATGCAAAGCACAGCATCTGCTTATACCGTACTTCATCGAAAAAAAAAAAGGCAGGCGCAATGTACCCTCATAAAAAGTGAAATCCATTCTGCTGAGAGTTCCTTTCGTTCAATGATCCAGTTTTGCTGGCTTTGAGGTCACTTGTGAAAAAACGCCTCGATGCTATTCAGGGGCCGTTACCTTGACAAGCTTGGTCTACACGGAGCTGCTTGAGAACGCCTGCAAGCTTGCCATCGAAGTCTGGATATTTTCCCGTTTTCGACCCATATAAACTTTTCCTGGTCGACACTGAAGATCTTCCTTTGTTTGCGGTACTCAGGGACACAGGCTTTGGACATACAAAATAGACGGAACGTCGCTGTCCTCAGTGCGCGAACATTTTTTGATATGAGCTTCCATAATAAAAGGGGCGCACACTATTTCCCACCTCGCCGGGAACAAATTTGACGCAGATGGACCATAGACGAGCATGAAATGAGCCAGCGTGGACAAGCTCTAAAATGCGTTCAGTCGCCATTTTGTGATGGTGATGTCACTACGTCTGCCACTGACTGTCGGCTGTTGCTAAAGCTGCGAAAGTGGTTTCCGTTTCGCAATCGAGTGACTCAGCTTGTGAAACGTGCTTTCTGAATTATGTTTTGGCACCGCAAAATCAGCCTGTGATATCAAATTCTTTGGTATCGCCCTAAACACGGCGAAATATTAAGTTATCCAGGCTCGTGCCAGTACTGCACGTTACGTCAATTGCGTCACTACGCGACAAATGGCAGCACAGTTTCGTTTTCACGCGCCGTATGCCTTGCACCCTTTTTCTGCAGTTGCACTTGGAAGTGTTAGAAAAATATTTTATTAAAATATTCAATTAGATTTGCACTCAAATTTTAATATTTGAATTCGCTTCGCACCCAACATATTGCTATTCGCACAGCTCTATAGTCGGATACAACTTTAGAAGTCCGTGGCATTTCCTCCTCAAAGGCGCATGTAGGCAATCCTGCATCAATGGGCGCGCACTCCGGACTGACATCATGAGCCAGACGGCCGGTGACCCCGCCTTCGAAGAACATTGCCACATGCATGAGTGGGACTTTATCTATCTTTAGTCGCGGAAGGGATCCGCAGCTGCGCTTCGGTCATCTGGACGGGGTCTTTCCGGACTTCTTAAGGGGGAAAGCGGGTCTTTGAGACCAAAAATCAGAAAAAAAATCGAATTTTTGAAAATGTTTTATTTGGGTTCTGGCCGCTACTGATGCATAACCTTGCCAATTTTCATGCGTCTTAGATCAGTATTTTAGCTGTGACAGCATTTTATGTGCCATCAGCGAGCTAAATTTTTAGCGATGAACGCGTAATAAACGGACTTATTCAGCGCCGCGCTGTTGCCGTTCTACATTCCCTACAGCAGCCATCTTGGTCGCATTCGAAAAAGCCGCGCTTTCTCTTGAATGTCCCGCCGCCCTTGTTTCCGTCCACTCAGAATTCACGTAGAAGTCGGGCCTCCCGCGCTGTCTGCTGCAGCGCACGCAAAGCGGCAAGTTGATGTCACCGTAGTATAACTGTGTTGTTCTCGTCGATTTACGTCCGTAAAGTTCCAACCCGCGCAAGCTGGCAAGAAATTGGAGCAGGCGTTTTTGATCATCGTCAACAAAGACTGCACGTTGCGGCGGCTTACTGGCACGGCGCCACGCGAGCTAGACGAAGTGCACCGCAGCCGCCGGGAGTGAATTAGGCCTACGCTCTCGGCCGCGTTTTGGAACTTTGATCGTGGCGAAGCCATATCGAAAGTTGCGCAGCGCTCATAAATTCGAAAGAAAAAGCGAGATCACGGCTCGGGTGCATCAGAAGCGCATCCAGCGGAGGACGGCGTGGTGGCAGAACGCGGTTCGTCGGTCGAAATGCCGACTTCACCTGTGTCGGCGGCTGCCTCGACGACGTCAGTGATAGGAAGCGTGGTAGAAGGATCGACACGACGTTCTTGACTAGTGCCGATCGTGCGCAACAGCAGAAAAAGACTGAAGATAAGATCTCCGGCTTATCGGCAACTTCCGCTAGCGAGCGCAAGCTGCAGACGCTCGCAACAGCGTGCGAGGGCTCTGACCCGTCGGCGGCTAACTATGGGATCGTCGACTTCTCTGCAGTCAACAAACTGCTTGAAAGGACATGCACTGGGGCCGTTTCGATTGGAAAATGTGATAAACTACTCTCCTGGTGTCTTCTAAGGCATTTATTTGCAAAGTAAAGCATTTTTACTTGTGTAGCGCTCCTTGAAGATACAGAGTTTTGTTTTTTGCTTTTTTCTCAGTTTCAATTTTTTGGCCACGTTTCATTCTTTTAACGAGCGTTTCTTAGCTTTGGTACACTTGATTTTGATCATTTTTGTATTACTGAAAAGCTGGATGTTTAGTGAGTGCAACAAAGTGTCATATGTTACTATAGAAAAGCGTAAGTTTTTACAAGAGAGAAAATAAAAATATATTTTCTCAGTAATCAAATGGCGAACTTTGAAGCTTCATAACTTTTGCTTTTGCTTTTGCTAAATTTTGCTTCATAAAATTTGCTTTTTGCACTCTTTGAGAACTGTAGAATGCAATGACATTTAATTCAGCAAGATCCGAGTAGCCAATTTAATAAAAAGGTGATTAAATGAAATTTTAATGAATGATTAATTAAAAAAATAGTCGTAAGCGCTACATAAAAACTGAGTTCATACAGTGGAACTTCGATTATACGACTTTCAGGGGACCGCGCAAAATCGTCGTATAATCCGGGCGTCGTATAATCGAAAAACCCAGAATATAGGCAGTGACGGTCATTGTTGCCCCACAACAGCGGGCACATAATGCCTAAGAAAGTCCGTGGCACAAACCTACACTGCTCCGAGGAACGTAGATTAAATTAATTGAAAAAATGACAACCACACATTTTATCGGAGGTGTGAACGAACCTTTATTTCTCACCTTTTAAAAAAATCTGTGATTTTCTTCTGAGAGTTTGCCCAGTCACGACGCATCAGCTTTCTTTCGATAGCTGCAACATCTGGCAGCAAGTCGCCGATCTCGTCGCGTGCGCAGGCAAACCGCCGAATGTGGTCGACGTAGCACAACACGTCCGCGTAAGTCGGAACGGATGCGCTAGCCTCTGCAGCGTCGTTCATCTCTTCCTCGTCGGAAGTTCCCGCAGCGTCGGGACGCACAGTTTCGATAATGTCATCCAGCGACACTTCACTGCACACTGCAACGTCGTCGTCGGCACCAACATAGTCCGCGAAAGATCCAGGCAGCTCCAGGCTGCCGAACTCTGGTTCGTCGTCAACAGGCACTGCAGCTTCACTGGTAGAACAAGCACCACTTCTATTAAAGCCGCAGTGCCTGAAGGAGTTGGCGATGGTTTCTGGCGTGACTGCGTCCCATGCACTAGCAATGTAGTGCATTGCATCAAGCACAGAAAGCTTCTTATCCAACTTCTTGCGTTCCATGCCCGCCAGCCGACGCTGCACCAGAAACTTCCAATATTTCTGTTTCATGCACTTGATGACGCCAGCGTCAAGTGGCTGCAGCTGGCTAGTGCAATTGGGGGGGGGGGGGGGGGGCAGAAATACAACTTTCACATTTCTCAAATGCGACATATCTGATGGATGGCATGGCGCATTGTCAAGCAGAAGAAGAATCTTTCTGTTCTTAGCCCCCATTTTGGAGTCCAGCTGCTGCAGATATGTAGAAAACATAGCAGCCGTCATCCAGGCTTTCCGGTTGAACGTGTACTGGCACGGCAGCCTTTTCAAATTCCTGAAGCATCGCGGCTTCTCAAACTTGCCGATCGCAAGGGCAGGAAGCTTTTCAGAGCCGTATTCATTAGAGCAAAGCAATACGGTAAAACGCTCTTTGCTTCGCTTACCCCCGTGACAGCTCTCTCCTTTGAATGCCAATGTCTGTTCTGGCTGCATATTATAAAATAATCCAGTTTCGTTCACGTTGAACACGTCGGACGGCTTGTATTCCCGTATCAATTCCGGCAGCAATGCAGTCCACTTTTCTACAGTGTCGGAGCTGACTGACGCGCTCTCTCCACAGCAGCGGCTGTACACAACTCCACTGCGTTTTTTAAAGCGATCCAATCAGCCATTGGAGGCTTTAAAGTCGTCAATGCCGCAGCGCAATGCAACTGTCTCGGCCTTCTCCTTCAAAATTGCGCCATCCACGGCAATTCCTGAACTGTGGGCCTGACGCAACCACTCAACGAGGGCCTTCTCCATGGCAGCATATTTGCCATCTTTCGCAGCCTACCTGTTCAGGCCGAACATTGCTGCATTTAGTAGGATGCTGTCCTTCTTCGCGAGGATCGTTTTCAGCGACGACTCGGGAATGTTCAGGTCGCGGGCAATGCTGGCCTTTGTTGCTCTGTTCCACTTCTCCGCCTCCTCGATTATGCGAAGCTTTTCTCCGAGCGTCAGCGGTTTTCGGTTCCGCGACATTGCGAGACGCAGCACTCACAACCAAGAATTCGAAAGCTTCCTTGCACACCAATGTCCGAACACAGAAAATTTTGCACGTGGACACAGCAGCTGCGGCGCAGCACAACCAACCGATGAGGCAAACACGTGAAGGAATGGCTGAATGGCAGCACGGCAGTAGGCCTATTCGATTTGCAAGCTTCGACCAATCGCGAGCGGCTAAAACGCCCCAGCCCTCTGGTAGCTAGACAGCGGCGAGTTCCGGTTCCCGCGGCTGTCACAAACGTTGGCTCAACAATCGCCGTTCAACACGTCCGGTATAATGACACGAAATCTAGTGAAAGTTTTCGCATACTAGAAAGCGAGCTCGAAATTATCTGCCATGTTATCTGCTCACAACGGTCACTACAAAACCACCCAAAAGAAGAGAGAGAAAAAAAAAAGGCGACAACGGAAGTGCACAGTGCAATGCGACAAAACGAATGCACTCCGGCTGGCTCCGGCCAACGTTGGCTCTGGCTAGCTATGGCCGACCGCGTGTCGAAAAATTGAAGAGGCCCTGTGGTGGCAGCGCGGATACGAACTCTGTTCCTCGGTTTCCCGACTTTTTTCGCCCGGCCGCAGTGTGTTTGCGTGCCAGCCTGCGTCATCGTAGGTCTCTTTTTTTCTCGGACAGTCCAGCGAAGCATTGTACGAGGCGGGGCTGGCATAAAATTGCGTCGTACAATTGAGGTTTTTAATACATTATTTCTATGGGGGTTTTGCCGGGACCAAGCCAATTCGTCGTAAAACGCGGGTCGTCGCAGGACCGGGGGACATATAATCGAAGTTCCACTGTATTTGATTTTTACACATGTAAATACATGATCACCGATGTTTTCATCATTCTAACTTAAATAAAAAGATGCTTCATGTCAAAGTGCCTCTTCCCCCCTTAAGTTGTATCAGACTATAGTAACTACATATTTAAAACCAGCACACAAATATGCATGCTCGACAAGTTTCAGCAAAATCGATCAAAAATTGAAAAGTTTTAAACAGCAGCATGTCCACAGGGCTCACCAGCTCCAAAGCAACGCAGATTTGAAATTTTCATGTCCATAGATAGCAACATTTACACAGCACCAAAAGGAGGGAAGTCAAAGTTCACTCTAGGTGTGTAAATCTCACCAGGACACAGAGGTATTAGTTATTCTGTGTTCAGAAAATAGCGCTGCTTGAAACTTGCCTGGGAACTCCTCAAAACACAGTGGACGCTTTGTCTTCTCTGTACCGTTGGGCCTGAGCTACAGTAAAACCTCGTTAATTCGAACTCAGTTATTTCGAAATCCCGCATAATTCGAAGGGTTTCTGTGGTCCTGTATTTTGCAATGTAAATCTGAGTGGATAATTTGAAGCGGTGGTCAGCGCCAGCCCGGTTAATTCAAAAACTTTGGCCGCCATGTGCCAATTCCCGATCCCGATTTCGCCGCAAATCCGCGGAAGCGACGGCCCTTAGGAGCCACAGGGCAATGCAGTGTAGCGATATTAATGAGTGACAGTTGAAGCAACCCAGCCTTGCTGCTGCTAGCGCAAAAAAAAAAAAAAAAACATGGTCTCGTGGTCAGCTCAGTGGTGGGAAACCTGCGCCAATTGCGCCAATCTGCGCCAACTGGCAATTGCTGCTCCACACTGCTCCAAAAGGGTCTTTTTTGCCTAATTTGCGCCATTGCTGCGCCACAACGTGGTGTTAGGAACCGAAACTAATGTTTCGTGGACAGCGCGCTTCGTGAGTGGATGTACGTCGTGGTCGCCATCTTGAGCTGCTGCATTTGTTAATGGCGCCACTAGCGTCCCAGTCGTCGTGACAGCCGACGCAATCCAGTTCAATATCAGTGGCAACGGTACAGCAGCACTAGCACCCTAGCTACCCTAACAGCACTGCAACCGCGCTGCAACCTTCGCTTTCTGCAAGCGATGTGCACTCCTCGATGCTGATGCTCTAGCTGTCCTGGCAGCGGACGGATGTGCGTTTGTGTTGTCGCCTAATAAAACCGTGCAGTATGGTTACGACAGAGCTACGCTTGCTGTGCCGTACGCGTACGTTTATCGTAATGGCGTGAGTGTAGCGTGGTTTCTGTGTACGATCCGCAACGATAAACTTTGCAACAGCAAGCTGATTTCGTTTCTACAAAGCGGTGCGCGTGTGAACGCGGTCCGGCACAACGAGCAGCAACGATCGGCGGCTAAATGCGTGCAGTAGGCTTAAAGCAGCGCGATGCGACAGGCATGCTCGAGAAGTTAGGTCAATATACTTATTGCGACAGGGTTGTCAGTGATACGTCATACTGGCGCGGTCGTCGGTGGCTGCCACCTTACATTCGTTCTTTCCCTATGCTTGCATCGCTGCAATCGCGCGGAAGTAGGAATCATTTATCGACCGATTTCCGCACTTTCGAAAAGAGACACTGTGGCGTCAGCAAGTTCAGCGGCGCAGTAAACTTTTATTGCGTAAAACGTTATCGCGGCACGCAGTGTATAATGTGTGTGTGTGTGTGTGTGTGTGTGTGTGCGTGTGTGTGTGTTTGTGTGTGTGTGTGTGTGTGTGTTCGCGCGTGTGTATCGGGTGTCCCAGCTAACTTGTGCCAAGGGTTAAAAAAATGCAATATTAGAGGCAGTTGAGTGAAATCATTTACATATTGCTGACAGCCACCTTGCACACTACAGATATTTTTTTGTTTTGTAAATAATGTGTTAATTAGGATATATATTATTTAACTCAGTTGCTAAATATTGACTTTAGGCAAGAAGTGGGATTTGCAAAGTTTGAGAGCGTCTTCAGAAACCTCCTTGCATTATTTGTGATAAAGAAAGCCTCACGTACACCATTTCTTCCGAGCTGCAAAGAAGCCGGAGAAATACGAAAAAAAAAATAAAACACGTGACTAGCGCTTTCGCGCGCCGCGATTGTGCTGCTCTCAGCCGTGGTTTGAGCGAACGAAATCAGCTGCGGCCGCGAC
Organism: Rhipicephalus sanguineus; assembly: GCF_013339695.2. Classification (NCBI taxonomy): domain Eukaryota; kingdom Metazoa; phylum Arthropoda; class Arachnida; order Ixodida; family Ixodidae; genus Rhipicephalus; species Rhipicephalus sanguineus. Next base: position 1,419 of record NW_023615118.1, on the reverse strand, counting down.
TCGCCGGCTCCGTTGCAGCGGTAGGCCGATAAGTTGGCGGTTGTTGCTTGGCCCGCGCTCGCTAAAACTTGCACCGTCACGAGCGCCAACTGGCTGACACAGGCCAAGAAACTACCGCCAAGTTATCGGCCTACCGCTGCAACTAGCTGTGACGAAGCCGGCGAGTCGCGGCCGCAGCTGATTTCGTTCGCTCAAACCACGGCTGAGAGCAGCACGATCACGGCGCGCGAGTGCGCTAGTCACGTGGATCTTTTTTTATTGCGATAGCAATTATATGGACAGTCTCGGCTGGAAAATGTCCGCCCCCGTCGCCGTCATGCACCGTATATGTATAAGTATGTATATATATATATATATAAAAGCCCCAAAGAAAAATAATTCAGAAAAATGCTTCCGAAGCGCGGAATCGAACCAGTGACCTCTTGCTCCGCAGCGAGTGGCGCTAGCCACTACGCCACGGAACGCAGGTCCTCCGCATAGCTAACGGTGAGCGTTATATACACACCTTTTGCCGCTGGACGGACTCAGAGATGGCCGACGCTCATAAGCGTTTCTTCATTACCAGCGAGATGGCGCTAGGAGCGCGACGAGCGCATTTAAAAGTCGTCGGCGAGCTCGCTCGCTTCTTCTTATATTTGCGCAAGGAGAACCTTGGCCTTCCGCTGTCTGCTCGCGCGGTTTTCTCGTGGTGAGGGCAAGAGGGATGTTTCAAGCTTTAACCGTGATGTCCGCGCTCATGTTACGGAGCGCCGCTAAACGACGCCGCTAAACGAACAAACAGAAGATGAGCGCGAACTATCAAGTGTCACAGCTCGACACTTGAAGCACGCTAGTTTCCTTCGCTGCTTCGGCCGCCTTTGTAACACGAGCGCTGTTCAAACTGAGAGTATCCATTGGCGAGCCTCACTTCGTATAGCATTAGTTTCTTGCTATCACGTTCATTGCTTCGCCCTTGCGGCGAAACTGTGATTTTTTTTTTATTTAGCGGGCTTTCTTTGCAGCTTGGCTAAATTTCTAGGCAGCTTGGCTAAATTCTAGGCAAAATTTTCTTCCTCTGTGTTTTCATGAAAAGTCCGTGCCTGCTCCAAACACAGGGGTGGCTGCTCCAAAAGCAGAATTTTCCTGCTCCAATGGCTGCTCCAAAATACTGGAAGGCATTCCCACCACTGTCAGCTAAAAACGTGCGCCTGCGGGAAAGAAGACGTGCTTCACTGCAACACAGCAGTGACACGCAGGCAGCATGTCGCATGCTTCTTGCAACGTCAGCGCGTCATGATTTACGCATTCTCTTTGGGAAAAGAAAAGATAATAAAGGACGGTCTGACGGAATTCATGATGTATGAGAACCTCTGATTGGCGGTTGCTTCGGCAATTTCCGCACATGCACTGCTGGCGGAGTTCTTGCCTGTAACGCCTACT